>NC_092149.1:4126571-4241839 GCF_045791955.1 Oncorhynchus clarkii lewisi | reverse complement strand
CGGTAGTTATTTACAGACAGGATGCAGGTAGAGAAGAGTCAGTACGGTAGCTATTTAGAGACAGGATGCAGGTAGAGAAGAGTCAGTACTGTAGTTATTTATAGACAGGATGCAGGTAGGGAAGAGTCAGTACGGTAGTTATTTACAGACAGGATGCAGGTAGAGAAGAAGAGTCAGTTCGGTAGTTATTTACAGACAGGATGCAGGTAGAGAAGAGTCAGTACGGTAGTTATTTACAGTCGTGCTGGGGGAGTGTCATAAAGTAATTACCTTCTGAGCAGCCGCTCGCTCCCTCTCGCATCGTGACGGACACCTTGGCCTTTGACCATTGAAACGTGACCCCGTGACCTCCTGACCCTGGGGGTCAGCACACCAACACTCCGAGCCTCGGCACTGGATCTCCTGATACTGGCCGCTGTCATCACAGCTGGGCACGTACAGGGCAGAGGGCTCCCTCTCACATCCAGCACCACCGGACTGGGCGCTCTCAAACAGGACCCTGAACAGCTCACCTTTTCAATTCAAATGATTTTAATTGATTTGGGTAAAAAAACAACTAATACGATAAGATGTACATTGGATCCCCAGTGGACAACACATTTATCTAAACACTTGTTTCCAAAGAGCTCCTCGATGGTAGAAACAAATAGCTTGTAATGATTTTTAAAAGTCAAGACGAAGTTACAAAACGAACCTAGCTGGGTGCTGTCCTCGGCTTTGGATAAGAGGATGGTTTGGCGTAGGGTGGAGAGGAAGTCTCCGTTTTCCAGGGTGGCGCTGATGAGTTGAACCAGATCTTGGTTGTTTGCCAGACTGGCTTGACTGAAACTCAACGTGCCGCTGACACCGACGGCCCCAGTGAAGTTAAACATCCCAGCGTTTCCTAAGAACTTTCCTCCGAACAGGTTCTCCTGGAGTCTCTTGGGGTTGGAGGCTAAAGATAGGGCCTTGAGGGCCATGGCCCCGCTAGGGAACATCCCCTGGATCGTCTCAGCCAGGATGTCTCCTAAATCGGATCGCTCGGGGAGAGACTCTCCAAGAGTCCCCAACAGGAGCTGTTGGAGTTGGGGGCTGCATGGAGACAGGGGGCTTGGGACTGGGTGTGTCTGTGAGTCCTTGGCTGATGGCACCTGACCTGAGGGGCTGGAGAAGAGCCTGGAGAGGGCCTGGCGACGCTCAGAGGTACAGTCCTTCACTCCAGCACCTGGGTTCAGTAGAGGGAAAATGGCATGTTTCTATTAATTTTCTGTAGGCCTAAAATATTGACTGTTGTTTTTTTAATGGCTTCTATGTACAGCATGATAAATGAATTTCCCCCTGTGGGATAAT
Source organism: Oncorhynchus clarkii lewisi (assembly GCF_045791955.1). Lineage (NCBI taxonomy): Eukaryota > Metazoa > Chordata > Actinopteri > Salmoniformes > Salmonidae > Oncorhynchus > Oncorhynchus clarkii. The sequence continues at coordinate 4,240,510 of NC_092149.1, read as the reverse complement.
AAAGTTAACTGAAATGAAAATACAAAACAACGCAGATAAGCTTTCATTCAGTAAGCGATTATTGAGGTGTGCTCTCTGTCTGCACAGTCAATGGTATTGTACTGTTGGTTTGGAACACCTAAATGGTCAAAGCATTATTTGAAACCAACAACACTGTTACTTAGTTACCACAGTCAGGGTGTCCTCCATGTTGTCGTGTCCCAAAGATCTCCTTCCCTGTGGGGTCGACACACCAGCACTGCCCACCCGCCTGGCACTGTGTTGGCACGTAACCCCCGTCGGAAGCACAGGACGCCACAAACACATTGCCAGCTTGGGCACCAGCGGATCGCTCGCTCTCACAAGGGCTGGGGCCTTACGGGACAGATAGAGGGAGAGAGGGAAAATTAAATACCGGAAATATCATGGAAACCAGAGGAGGCTGGTTACGGGAGGACAGCTTCTAATGATAGCAGGAATAAAGGGAATGGTATCAAACACATGGAAAGCGCGTGTTTAATGTGTTTGATTCCAGTCTAGTTATTCGCTATGAACCCGTCCTACAAATGAATGTGCCACCAGCCGCCACTGATAGAAACGAGGCCAGATTGATGAAACTAACGTACATCTGAACCTGCCACTCATCGCCAGCTGGATGGCCAGGAACCTCCTCTGTAGGATACGGTACATGTTGGTCTGGGAGAAGGAGCGGCCTGGTTCCAGACCTGAGAAGGCTGTGTCGTACACCTCATCTAGCAGCAGCTCCACACCTGAACACAGGGAAACAAGGATTTTACTAACGCACACTGTTTAATAGCGACACGTCTTGCTCTTCATTGTAATCAGAGGGCTGATATAAATACTATGCATGCCAGTCTCTCTTGGTTAAGAGTTGAGGAGAGACTGACTGCATCACTTTAAAAAAACACATTTTTATAAGAAACAATGTGCTGAAAATCCCAAATTGTTTGCATAGTCAATTTAGACACAGCTCTGACACACACACTTACCCCACCAGACATGCCACCAGGGGTCTTTTCAAAGTCCCCAAATCCAGAACAAAATCAAGAAAGCGAACAGTATTATTTTGAGCCATTATTGCATGGAACTTCCTTCCATCTCATGTTGCTCAAATAAACAGCAAACCTGCTTTAAAAAACACCTCTCCTATATTAGACCTAGATATTGTGTGTGTATCTACTGATACGTAGGCTATGTGTGACATAAATGTATGTAGTTCTGTCCTTGTCTATTAATGTTCTATATTATATCATGTTTCATGTTCTGTGTTGGACCCCAGGAAGAGGAGTTTCTGCTTTCTCAACAGCTAATGGGGATCCTAATGAAATAATATACCAAAATGTTACCGTTATCTAAAAAGATCTATTTCTGATTCTTGATGAAAATCCAGTTAAGAGTTATTGTAAATCATGGTTCCTGTGTGTGTGTGTGTGTGTGTGTGTGTGTGTGTGTGTGTCACCTGTTGATGTAGCATCTATCTCACCTGTGCTGGGGAGCTCCCTGCCTCTGCTGTCAGCACAGAAACAGTAACTGGACACCTCTGGGAACATCTGTCTGAAGCTGCTGAACATCTGGAATACTTTAGGGAACCTGTGGAAGATATCACACCTCTTCTCACTTCACTCTGTCTAAAATAGGCTAAGAGAAGAGTAAAATACATGACAGTACTCTATAATACTAATTATAATACTACAATACTAATTATAATACTATAATATAGAGTACATGTAGATGGCAAAGTAATTCAAGTTATCTGGGAGGAACTCATTAAAGTTGTAAAGAGTTAGCTCTTCCACAAAGATGGACAGTATTTCATTAACTTACAACATTGATCCACATACAATAACTCTCTTCAAGAGCGCCTGCCTTGATGGTTAAAGGCCCCAAAATAAAGACTTCATGTACTAAGCCGACGCCATCCTCCTTTAATTTGTGTTGCCAATATTAAAAGGAATATCTTCCTTTACGTTTTTGATCTTGGGAGTCATTTGAGAAATGTCTGCTGGCTGGTTGGCAGTTAAGACCAGTTCCTGAGTGGTTTTAGCGGACCTGGAACAACTTGAGTCTTGACCCCTTGGCTGTACTTGGCTGGAGCCTGGAGTGATAACAGAGACAATCTTGGCCAGGCTGGGGGCCAATCATGCAAAGAGTTCACTGCACAAGCCCGGGTACACACACTAAGTAGGGAATATAATGCCATTTGTTGCCGAGAGACGGATGTGAAAACATCCGCTAGCCAGAAATAGACACAAGACAAAAGTAATTATTATAAAATTATAATTCAAGGTCTGAAAGTAGACATTTTTGTGTAGGCCTCAGTGGTTTGGGTTGGAATTGAAAATAAAATAAAATAAAAATGTGTGAATTCTGAAAATTGCAATAAGTTCCCAGTAGACCAAGCGTCTCCATTCCTCATAACATGTTCCAGTCACCATACACAAGAATAGGATCCTATCAGGTCAGAAATGTAGAGCGAGGAGGGAAAGATAAAGTGAATTTGGGCTCCCAGTTCTCCTGTCAGAGCATCAGTGTCCACGGGTCTAAGCATTACGCTGCCATCTAGAGGCAGAAACGATAAAAAGCTTTGTACAAAACCTGTCTCACTCACACACAGGATCCCAATGCACAGCCAAGTCAAAGCAAACCCCCAGCAGTGTGTTTGTGTGAGTGAGTGATAGATGAGATTCCAACGGTCTAACAGTGAATGTCAGCGTCCCAAACGGTACATTATTCCCCTGATATAGTGCACTGCCCTATGGACCCTGGTCAAAAGTAGTGCACTACACATACGGAATAGGGTGTCATTTGGGGCGTAAACTTAGAGTGCATATCTTTCCCTTCCAGGCACTCACCTGTTGAACGTGTGCAGCAGGTCCAAGACCATCCTGTCAGTGGTGTTGACAAACTTGCACTGCACGGACAGGAAGGAGCCGTCGGCCGAGCACTGAGGGGGGGAGCGTTCCCCGACGCCGTGGAGGAGACGCCTCGACCTCACCTCACAGCTGCCTGGGCCTGAGGGAAAAGGTCAAAGGTTGTTCTGATCAGCTCTAGTCATTTATATATTACTGTGCTGTGTGGCTAAGTTGGTAGAGCATGGCACTAGCAGCGTCAGGATTTGTGGGTTCGATTCCCGCTGGGGGTCACCCATTAGAAAATGGATGCACATAATACTGTAGGTGGTAAATGACATATTAACACACAACACAAGTCATCCTGCTCCTAACTAACTCACACTGAGAGGGCTTTCCGTTCTGCCGGGTCCCGTAGAGCTCCATGCCTTCCAGGTCTACACACCAGCACTGTCTCCGGGCGCTGTCACACTGCACCGCCTGGTACTCCCCAGAGGCCTGGCACTGGGGCACCAGGGGGGCATCGCCACTCAGCAGGGCCTGCTGTCTGTGGAGCTGGCAGGACGTCAGACCTGTGGGAGGAGGAGGAGGAAGAGGAGGAAAAGGAGGAGGAGGAGGAAGAGGTCAATGATGATAAACAGCATTTACATAGTGCATCTCAAAAGGTCTTCCAGTGTTCAACATGAGCCTGGCTCGGGTTCCCAGGGGGAATTCATCCCATCAGGCACCAATGTGGTTTCACTGTTAAAACAGATATTTCTAGGAAGAGGGGCGTTCTGCTCACAGTACACAGCTGATCCGTTCTGTCTGGATCCAGAGATCTCAGCTCCCTCTGCGTTCACACACCAGCACTCACCACCAGCACGGCTGCACTGGACGTGTCTGGAGCACACAACAGTTAGGAGAGAGCAGGGAACAGTGGCACCCTATTCCCGGCATAGTGCACTACTAATAGGGTGCCATTTGGGACATATTCAGGGAAATTGCTTCTTTACGGTCCTGGCTAGCTTTACCGTCCAGGCTAGCTTTTACCATCCTGGCTAGCTTTTACCGTCCTGGCTAGCTTTACCCGTCCTGGCTAGCTTTACCCGTCCTGGCTAGCTTTACCCATCCTGGCTAGCTTTACCCATCCTGGCTAGCTTTTACCGTCCTGGCTAGCTCTACCCGTCCTGGCTAGCTTTTACCATCCTGGCTAGCTCTACCCGTCCTGGCTAGCTCTACCCGTCCTGGCTAGCTTTACCCGTCCTGGCTAGCTTTTACCGTCCTGGCTAGCTCTACCCATCCTGGCTAGCTCTACCCATCCTGGCTAGCTTTACCCGTCCTGGCTAGCTTTTACCGTCCTGGCTAGCTTTTACCGTCCAGGCTAGCTTTACCGTCCTGGCTAGCTTTACCGTCCAGGCTAGCTTTTTCCGTCCTGGCTAGCTTGTGTCATATACAGCACTGTCAGGTATACCTGAATCGCCCGTCCTCTGAGCACTGGGGGACATGGTCTTGTTGCCGGGCAGAACTACCACCACGTAGAGACTCACACTGACTCAGGGTCTCAGACTCCAGTTGATATTCTGAAAACAGCAGCAAATACAATTTAGTTGTTCAAAACTGTGTCCATTTCTTTGTGGGGAATTTAAAGATGTTGTATTCGGCTTACAGGCATATGGCTCATACACACAGGAAACATAAACACAGCCTAAATTATAGTATAATAAATACACTACATCATCAAAAGTGTGTGGACACCTGCACATCCAACACCTCATTCCAAAATCTTTGCTGCTATAACAGCCTCCACTCTTCTGGGAAGTCTTTCCACTAGATGTTGGAACATTGCTGTGGGGACTTGCTTCCATTCAAGAGCATTAGTGAGGTTGGGCACTGACGTTGGGCGATTTGGCCTGGCTCGCAGTCGGCTTTCCAATTCATCCCAAAGGTGTTTGATGGGGTTGAAGTCAGGAACCTGTGCAGGCCAGTCAAGTTCTTCCACACTGAACTCGACAAACCATTTCTATAGAGACCTGGCTTTGTGCACCAATGGCATTGTCATGCTGAAAAACAGGAAAGTGCCTTCCCCAAACTGTTGCCACAAAGTTGGAAACACAGAATCGTGTAGAATGTCATTGTTTTCTGTAGCTTTAAGCTTTCCCCTCACTGAAATTAAAAGGGCCTAGCCTGAACCATGAAAAACAGCCCCAGACCATTATTCCTTTTCCACCAAACTTTACAGTTGGCACTATGCTTTGGGGTAGGTAGTGCCAAACTCAGATTCGTATGTTGGACTGCCAGAGGGTGAAGCGTGATTCATCACTGCTCGGCCATGAAAACACATTTCACGAAGCTCCCGACGAACAGTAATTGTGCTGACGTTGCTTTCAGAGGCAGTTTGGGAACTTGGTAGCGAGTGTTGCAACTGAGGAAACAATCATTTTTTGTCCTTCAGCACTTGGCGGTCCCGTTCTGTGAGCTTGTGTGGCCTACCACTTTGCGTCTGAGCCGTTGTTGCTCCTAGACGTTTCCACTTCCCAATAAAAGCACTTACAGTTGACAGGGGCAGCTCTAGCAGGGCAGAAATTATACAAACTGACTTGTTGGAAAAGGTGGCATCCTATGACGGTGCCACGTTGAAAGTCACTGAGCTCATCAGTAAGGCCATTCTACTGTCAGTGTTTGTCTATGGAGATTGCATGGCGGTGTGCTTGACTTTATACAGGGTGAAATAGCCGAATCCACTAATTTGAAGGGTTGTCTACATAGTTTGGAATATAGTGGATATACAAAATAGAAATAATGATAAACATAGAAAAAGCATAATCAGAAATAAGTTTAAATTACAGCTGAAAATAACTTTGAAATATTCAAAAACCCAAGATAAAGAGCCCTAAAGTTTTACCTGAAATCTTCCCCTCAGACAGACAGAGGTAGCACAGCAGTATGGAGGAGATCTGAACCAGGCTCATCATCTTCCTCAGTCAGTCTGCCCGTTGAACTGTGAGGAGACTGGGACTAAAACCTCTGGATTTATACCATCAGTGTTAACTGCAATGTCATCCTCCCCTAGGTTGTCACCGCACGTGGTCCTCACTCGCCAAACATGGAACACTCATGTGTGCTTGGAACAATGGAAGTTCTGGAACATTCTAGTGGGAGCAGCCAAGCCTGAGACTCAGAGAGCCATCAGAAGGGAGGAGTTGGTCATGCAAGACTTGACCTGGGATGCAGTAGAAACCTCGAAACCAAATCGGAAGAAAACGGACAGAAACGTCGAGTGGGACTATCTGAATTTGTCCAATAAGAAACTGTTGTTTACGTTGCAAAACATTTTTCTACGGTTTACACTAATAAATACGACCCAGGTGAACATGACTTGCACCTTCGGGATGATGCGCTTTCAAGAGCCAACGGACGACAGGTTTCTGAAGTCTAATGACATAAAACATGGAACGCAAGGCCAGCAACAGACAACACAAATTAACATTTGAATGTGTAACAGTTTAGCACACACCAACTCTGTAATATAATCATTTAAAATAAGAAGCGTAAGACGAGATATTAAATATCCAGAATATCTTTTTTTTAATGGCATTGTACATGTAGTAAATCACAAAGAACAGGTCTTAAATAAACTCTTAATGTACAGCTGGTATGTCAATAAAAATCTACTTTGTTTTCTCCCCTACCGACTGGTTCTAAAACACTTTTTATACAGGTTAATAGAAACGCTAAATAAACATAGTCATTTTTCTTCAAGTATATTTTATCCTCTTATGTATTTCTACAGATGTTTCCTCATCTTTACAGTTATAAAAACTGTACATAAAATGACCCAAAAAACAGCAATCAACACATTGCTTTTTTTTAAATACGCATTTCACATCCAGCTGGCAATTTAGCTTCCTGTGGTACAAGTCAAACGTGTCCCCTTAGCCCGAAGACATTGTGGTGTTATGTGACGTAGCAGCCATACCGGGGCCGTACTGAAAGCATCAAAAACCCCACAGACAGAGGCTTCATCCCCAAATGGCACCCTATTCCCTACACAGTGCGCTACTTTTTGAACAGGCTCCATAGGGCTCAGGGTCAAAAGTAGTGCACTACATAGGGAATAGGGTGCCGTTTCGGGACATACACACAGAGACAAACGTGCCACAGATGTCCCGTGACATCGAGGCCATTTCCGTGGTTGTCATGGAGATATCCCGAAGACACACAGTCGTATGTCTGTCTGTGGATTGGGTATATTATATACACCAGTCAAATAGATATATCTTTCCCCATGTTAACATTGTAAACTTGGTGGGTCATACCTTCAGACTTGGCACATAAAGAGAATGAAAGTTAACGATTGTAAAAGGTGGCAATAGATTCCTGAAATGAAATCAGAATGCAGTAGCTAAATGACTGATGACTGATGACTGTTAGCACTGGGTTTTTTAACAAATCATCTCACCCTAGTGTGAACTTGTCAAACAAGTTTCAGACCACGTTTCCAAAACAGAACAGATTTCTGGCAGGTTAAAGCTACAATATCATCTAACATTCACCTCGGTGATTTAGATTTTTGCATTAACTCATATCACACAAGCAAGGCTTCCACAGCTCTGCTCCTACTGAGGCAAGAGAGTGGTGGGTCGTTTCCCAAATGGCCCCCTATATATTCCCTACATACTGTAGTGTACTACGGTCTAAAGTAGTGCCCTATAAAGGGAATAGGGTTCTATTTGGGACGGACTCATGAAGAGGTGATCTCATAGCATTTTAATAATCTAATGAATTAAATTGAATTTCAGCTATATCATAGAATGCGTGTGAACAGATTTAATGTACGAGGACAAACCCTCATTTCCTGGTTAAGAAAACATTGTGGGCACTTCACTTCATAACAGGGAGTCTTAGTTAAAACAACAAACGTCCTGGGCCCTACAAACTAACACTGTGTTACACTGGTACTTTTCATCCACAAGTCCCATTTCATCAACTCAATACTTGTCAGTTACTCCAACTCAAAACACCCTTCTTTCCAATACCAAGAGTCCACTGGACCCAACTCTATCCTGTTGGTCTCTATACATCCATTCATCCCCCTTGTATTGAGCCCACTGAAGCTTCACTCCCACAGTCTGTCTAGGAGGAGAAGGTATGCTCAGTTTGACAGTTTATGGACCACAGCAGACGGTGTGCTTCGGTGCCAGAGAGAGAGGACGGGGTTCACCCTGGGTTTGGATAGGACTCTCCTCTGTGAAGTGCTGTGATGACACCAGATGCCTGGTGCTGTTGCCATGTTAACCCAGGCCAGACACGGGCCAGATTCTACCTAGGTCAGGCCAACCCAAACTCACACAGAACACAGGGTGCTCATCTGTTGCACCTTGCTCAGGTCTGTGAGGAGCTGCTTGATGCGGTGTTTGAGCTGAGGCAGTCTGGCCAGGGGGTCCGGAGGCTCCAACTCCCCAGTGAAGTCCAGCCAGCTCTCCAACACTGAGGGACGCAGAGAGAGAGACGGTTAGGATCTAATAAGGTAAGAACGAGTTCCTCCAATTACAATCGGGTCATTACCTCCCACTGCTTTGGTATTATTAGTGTATAAGATAGGACAGTGTATTATTCGTTTATAGGATAGGACAGTGTATTATTAGTTTATAGGATAGGACAGTGTATTATTAGTTTATAGGATAGGACAGTGTATTAGTTTATAGGATAGGACAGTGTATTAGTTTATAGGATAGGCCAGTGTATTTGGTGGACCACCCCATTTTACCATCAAGCTCCTTCTCTAGACCACCCCATTTTACCATCAAGCTCCTTCTCTAGACCACCCCATTTACCATCAAGCTCCTTCTCTAGACCACCCCATTTACCATCAAGCTCCTTCTCTAGACCACCCCATTTAACATCAAGCTCCTTCTCTAGACCATCCCATTTACCATCAAGCTCCTTCTCTAGACCACCCAGAACACCCCATTTACCATCAAGCTCCTTCTCTATGAGGTCCATCCTGCCTGCCACCTGGTTCTGAACATCTTCTATGTGAGTCAGGAGGTTCATCTGCCACTGGAGACAGTTCCTGGCATGTTCCACTGAGTCTGGTCCCCTCTCATTCAGACAGCCAGGCACAGCCAGCACTGAGTCTGGTCCCCTCTCATTCAGACAGCCAGGCACAGTCAGGGAGCCAGGCACAGCCAGGGAGCCAGGCACAGCCAGGGCAGTTGTCTTCTGTTGACAACACACAGCATTAACTCAACCACAAAAATCAAATCAAAAATTGATCAACACATTTTACAGTTAATTTTCTTTAAAGGAAAGCCGGTAGCCTAGTGGTTAGAGAGGCGAGACAGCAACCAGAGGGTTGCCAGTTCGAATCCCGGGTCTGACAGGAAAAATCTGCCGCGGAAGTGAGCTGGCAACTCGGGAGGGGTTAAATGTATCAAACCCTAGATACCACAGCTTGCCGTTGTGCACTTAACTCCACGGGCACCCCCTGTTCCTACCTCTCCATGTAGTGTATTGTCTTTAGGAGAGGTTGAGATAAACAGTCCCCTGAACCTCTCCATGTAGTGTATTGTCTTTAGGAGAGGGTGGGATAAACAGTCCCCTGTTCCTACCTCTTCATGTAGTGTATTGTCTTTAGGAGAGGTTGGGATAAACAGTCCCCTGTTCCTACCTCTCCATGTAGTGTATTGTCTTTAGGAGAGGTTGGGATAAACAGTCCCCTGTTCCTACCTCTTCATGTAGTGTATTGTCTTTAGGAGAGGGTGGGATAAACAGTCCCCTGACCTACCTCTTCATGTAGTGTATTGTCTTTAGGAGAGGTTGAGATAAACAGTCCCCTGATCCTACCTCTCCATGTAGTGTATTGTCTTTAGGAGAGGTTGGGATAAACAGTCCCCTGTTCCTACCTCTTCATGTAGTGTATTGTCTTTAGGAGAGGTTGGGATAAACAGTCCCCTGTTCCTACCTCTCCATGTAGTGTATTGTCTTTAGGAGAGGTTGGGATAAACAGTCCCCTGTTCCTACCTCTTCATGTAGTGTATTGTCTTTAGGAGAGGTTGAGATAAACAGTCCCCTGACCTACCTCTCCATGTAGTGTATTGTCTTTAGGAGAGGTTGGGATAAACAGTCCCCTGTTCCTACCTCTCCATGTAGTGTATTGTCTTTAGGAGAGGTTGGGATGAAGTTATATCCCAGTTGGACCTGATGTACAACTGATGAATAAAGTGATCGATCGCCTTAAAAACAAACAAGAGACAATGAAGATCAACAACACCTTTCTTACTTCCTGTTCCTTGGCTGTGAAGTGGGTGGAGTGGGAGGCGGGGTTAGTATTAGCCACCACCCCTCCTCCCTCCTGGCTGTTGGAGCCGTGGGGGTCTGTAGAGGGCCAGTGTTCCAGCTGTCCGGGGCTGGGGGGTTTCTGGTAGCTGTAGAGCAGAGAAGAGTGATTACAAAGACCATCAATAAAATACATTATGAACACACTGTAAACTAGTGATATGGCTAATTCAACACAACATGGATCATGTTTGATTCCATACCAGTGCCCATCGCTACTAAAGTCAGGTATCACTCAGCTGAACGTGTACCTGTGCTCGCTGGTGATGTAAGTGTCTGTCTTGGAGGAGTTGTGGTTGTTCAGAGAGTTGTCTGTCAAGTGGATGCAGTCAGGGAGACCGCCCATGGGCTGGTCCTCGTCAGAGTTCACCCATGACCGAGCCCAGAAGTGCAAATTGGGATTGTGTTTGTTCCTATAGGTGGACAAGGAAGTAAATGATTCATTTTGACTCCAAATGATCATGGATCCGTTTTAAATAGCACCCTATTCTCTTTATAGTGCACTAGATTTGACCAGAGCCCTATGGCACCCTATTCTCTTTATAGTGCACTAGATTTGACCAGAGTCCTATGGCACCCTATTCTCTTTATAGTGCACTAGATTTGACCAGAGTCCTATGGCACCCTATTCCCTTTATAGTGCACTAGATTTGACCAGAGTCCTATGGCACCCTATTCTCTTTATAGTGCACTAGATTTGACCAGAGCCCTATGGCACCCTATTCCCTTTATAGTGCACTAGATTTGACCAGAGCCCTATGGCACCCTATTCTCTTTATAGTGCACTAGATTTGACCAGAGCCCTATGGCACCCTATTCTCTTTATAGTGCACTAGATTTGACCAGAGCCCTATGGCACCCTATTCCCTTTATAGTGCACTAGATTTGACCAGAGTCCTATGGCACCCTATTCTCTTTATAGTGCACTAGATTTGACCAGAGCCCTATGGCACCCTATTCCCTTTATAGTGCACTAGATTTGACCAGAACCCTATGGCACCCTATTCCCTTTATAGTGCACTAGATTTGACCAGAGCCCTATGGCACCCTATTCTCTTTATAGTGCACTAGATTTGACCAGAGCCCTATGGCACCCTATTCCCTTTATAGTGCACTAGATTTGACCAGAGCCCTATGGCACCCTATTCTCTTTATAGTGCACTAGATTTGACCAGAGCCCTATGGCACCCTATTCTCTTTATAGTGCACTAGATTTGACCAGAGCACTATGGCACCCTATTCTCTTTATAGTGCACTAGATTTGACCAGAGCCCTATGGCACCCTATTCCCTTTATAGTGCACTAGATTTGACCAGAGCCTAGTAGTACTGTGAGTTCCACAGTTCTCTTCAGTGTGATGAAAACGTTGCCCTACGTGTTGACAGGGGACCTACTGTAGTATGTCCATCTTCAGCTGTAGTCCGTGAAGGACGTTGTTGACACTGAACACGTCTGCTAACAGCTGATGGGTAGACATGCTGGTCTTACAGTTCTGCTCAGAGTAGTTCTCAGAGAGGAAGGACAAGCCGTACATCTGACCCTTGTTCAACCAGTCTTTGTCATGGAGATATTTGGCACTCCACCTTTGACCTAAACAACCAAAACAAATGGTCATGTCAGGAAAACAACCAACATGTTGATGATGATGATAATAATAATAATAATAATAATAATGTAGGAATATCTTGGTCTTGTTTGTAAATTGTATAGGGTAGGTAGAAGTTGCCTAGCCTGAGTGCCAGTCTTGCTTGTAAATTGTATAGGGTAGGTAGAAGTTGCCTAGCCTGAGTGCCAGTCTTGCTTGTAAATTGTATAGGGTAGGTAGAAGTTGCCTAGCCTGAGTGCCAGTCTTGTTTGTAAATTGTATAGGGTAGGTAGAAGTTGCCTAACCTGAGTGCCAGTCTTGTTTGTAAATTGTATAGGGTAGGTAGAAGTTGCCTAGCCTGAGTGCCAGTCTTGTTTGTAAATTGTATAGGGTAGGTAGAAGTTGCCTAGCCTGAGTGCCAGTCTTGTTTGTAAATTGTATAGGGTAGGTAGAAGTTGCCTAGCCTGAGTGCCAGTCTTGTTTGTAAATTGTATAGGGTAGGTAGAAGTTGCCTAACCTGAGTGCCAGTCTTGTTTGTAAATTGTATAGGGTAGGTAGAAGTTGCCTAGCCTGAGTGCCAGTCTTGTTTGTAAATTGTATAGGGTAGGTAGAAGTTGCCTAGCCTGAGTGCCAGTCTGTTTGTGTTATCATACCAACTCCTTGTCACTCATGGTCATGTTTGGCTTGACAATGACATCAACTGAGCTGTCAAGAGCACAAACAGATCTGGGACCAGGCTAAAAGTTGCCTCTAACCACCGAAACAGGGTGAGATAATCTTTCATCCCCCTAATGGTTTAGGTTGGAGAATAATCTGATCCTAGATCTGTGGTTAGGGGAGTGTAGGGTATGATGTTACCTGGAGGGTCTCTGCAGATGTAACATATGTACTGGTCTGGGATGCTATCCTCCAGAAGCCCCATACACACACTGTGCTGCCAGCACATACACTCCTCACACTGAAACACAGAGAGAGACTGAATGTGTGTGTGTTTAGGTGGAAACAAATACTATCTGAACCCAGGTCTGAAACATGTATAATACATTGTATTGATTTATTTAACTAGACAAGTCAGTTAGGAACAAATTCTTATTTACAAATGACAGCCTAGCCCGTCCAAACCCGGACGAGCGCCGCCCTATGGGACTCCCAATCATGGCCGGTTGTGATACAGCCTGGATTCCAACCAGGGTGTCTGTAGTGACGCCTCTAGTACTGAGATGCTGTGCCTTAGACCGCTGCGCCACTCGGGAGCCCACATGACAACAGACATGTTTATGCCCCATTGTTATGTCTGAGGGATAGTTGGAAAATTCCGGAAACACTCCCCAAATTCCTGAAACACTCCCCAAATCCCACCACCCCCGGCCAAACGCTCCACAAACCCAGACAACGCTGGGCCAATTGTGCGCCGCCCTATGGGACTCCCGACCACGGCCGGTTGTGATACAGCCCGGGATCGAACCAGGGTCAGTAGTGACGCCTCTAGCACTGCAATGTAGCGCCTTAGACCACCGCGCCACTCAGGAGGCCCATATTAGAGGCCTGAAGGGAACGCCCTGGCGGAGCTTGTGGCAGACTTGTACATTGTACATGTATTTGTTGTAAACTGCCCAGTTAACTGATACTAAAGAGTGATTCATTTAATATTAACTTCAGGTGTCCTTGGTGTTGAATTTACACCACAAGTGACTGGAATGTTCCAACCCCACCTCAGGCAGAACCACCCCACCTCAGGCAGAACCACCCCACCTCAGGCAGAACCACCCCACCTCAGACAGAACCACCCCACCTCAGGCAGAACCACCCCACCTCATACAGAACCACCCCACCTCAGGCAGAACCACCCCACCTCAGGCAGAACCACCCCACCTCAGGCAGAACCACCCCACCTCAGACAGAACCACCCCACCTCAGACAGAACCACCCCACCTCAGACAGAACACTAGTCTGAGGGCTCCAGTCAGCCCAGTACCTGAATCATGAATCCATTCTCCTCGTCCATCTCACAGATACAGCGGACAATCTCCTGGGTCCCATCCTCATCCTCCTCCTGGAAGTCCTCCATGTTTAGAGAGTCAAAGTCCTGGTCGGAGGGTTCAAAACAAACCCCCTTAGTCACATCTATACATTTCCTAAGCTATAACACACAATCTATTACATAGAGGAGGATCCTAAAGGACCACGGAGTCCAGTCTGCTTCCTGTTTTCTATGTTTCCAGAAACATATGGTAGTATGGTGACAACCCTACCTGGTTGTACTCATCTCCACTAAACAGCAGGCTCTCTGTGGTCGAGTCCTCCAGGAACTCTATGTCTGACAGGTCTGGAGAGGGAGAGAGAGGGGGAGGGAGAGAGAGGGGGAGAGAGAGAGAGGGAGGGAGAGAAAGGGGGAAGTGGGAGAGAGAGAGAGAGGGGTATATGTGAGTTGATCAATTTGAACAGCACATTCATGTAAAGATGAAATGTGATTGGTTGATATACATATCTATTTATACGCCTTCATTTCATAGAAAAGATGCCCTGTCAGGCGATTCCCACTCACTCTCTCCGGTCAGGTCCACAGAGAGGATGGCGCGGGGGTACTGGTAATGTTTGGTGGTGGAGCAGGAGGAAGAGGAGGAGCGGTGAAGAGCAGACGTCGTAGATCGCTCCAGGAAGGACAGGGACATGTCATCGTAGTCAGAATAACCTGCCGGTGAGAAAACACAGATTGTGTTATTATGATGTATTGACGATGTGCTACTTCTAACGTCTGTTTATCTTTCACTTCTGTATTTATTGGTGTTGTGTGTATTGGCTGGGGCAATTAAACTCCCCCCTTGGAGGATTGATTAAGTACTATCTTATGTCTCGTCTTAAATATATATATATGTTTACAATAAGCTATACAAATGGACTGGTCATTCGCTGACAACATACTACACACAACAGCAGGAGCCCTTGGAGAAACATTAAGATGCAACACCTGAACTAAACGTACAGTGCTGCTTGGATTTCCTCTTCCTCTTCTTCTTCTTCTTCTGTTTCATCTTGAAGTGTTCCTTCTCTTTCCTGTCCCTCCGCTCTTTGTCCTTCTTTTTTCCTAAAAAACAAACAGAACATCTATTTAAATCACCAACTGATTTGCTCAGAACAATGGAGGAATGTTATTTATTACAACTGCTAAGAAGAGAAGTAGAACACATTCTCACCGATCACCTGGGATTTCTCCTCCAGTTTCACCTTCTTCTCATTCTTTATTAACCCTGTAGGAGGAGTCATGTAATTCAATCACAGTTCTCTGCAGCGAACTGGGTTGATTTAAATGTGCGACCCAAACGGCACCCTATTCCCTATATAGTGCACTACTTTAGATTGTTTCTTTTCCCCTCTGTCGTATGTCATGTGTTTTTCTTCTCATCTATATCACTACCTCATGGTGTGTTGTTGGGAAAGAGCTGGCCAGTGAAGCATGTCACTGGGTTGTTTTACACCTGCTGCATCCTGCCCTGCCACTAACCTGGCTTCAGACCTCATAGCCCCACTGCCCTGCCACTAACCTGGCTCCAGACCTCACAGCCCCTCAGGAAGGCCCACTGCCATGCCACTAACCTGGCTCCAGGCCTCACAGCCCCTCAGGAAGGCCCACTGCCCTGCCACTAACCTGGCTCCAGACCTCACAGCCCCTCAGGAAGGCCCACTGCCCTGCCACTAACCTGGCTCCAGGCCTCACAGCTCCTCAGGAAGGCCCACTGCCCTGCCACTAACCTGGCTCCAGACCTCACAGCCCCTCAGGAAGGCCCACTGCCCTGCCACTAACCTGGCTCCAGGTGCTTGTCCTTATCGATCACCTTCTTCAGAATCTTGTCGTGGAGGGACTCGAAGCTCTTCTCCTGAGGTGGCGGAGGGAGAGACAGCTCTGTGCTGTCAGAGCTCATAGAGGCAGAGGAGCGCTTCTTCCTGTTCAATCTGGGAGGTTTCAGACAGCTCCCCAGTCCAGTACAGTCCAGTTGGAACATATGGCCCGGAGGGTACAGTGCTGGAGGACAGAAGAGACAGTATAAAACATATGGCCCTGAGGGGACAGAGGAGACAGTATAAAACATATGGCCCAGATGAGACAGTATAAAACATATGGCCCGGGGGGGACAGAGGAGACAGTATAAAACATATGGCCCAGAGGAGACAGTATAAAACATATGGCCCTGAGGGGACAGAGGAGACAGTATAAAACATATGGCCCTGGGGGGACAGAGGAGACCGTATGAAACCTATGGCCCAGAGGGGACAGAGGAGACAGAATAAAACATATGGCCCGGAGGGGACAGGGGAGACAGTATAAAACATATGGCCCTGAGGGGACAGAGGAGACAGTATAAAATATATGGCCCAGAGGAGACAGTATAACACATATGGCCCTGAGGGGACAGAGGAGACAGTATAAAACATATGGCCCAGAGGAGACAGTATAAAACATATAAAACATATGGCCCAGAGGGGACAGAGGAGACAGTATAAAACATATGGCCCAGAGGAGACAGTATAAAACATATAAAACATATGGCCCTGAGGGGACAGAGGAGACAGTATAAAACATATGGCCCTGAGGGGACAGAGGAGACAGTATAAAACATATGGCCCTGAGGGGACAGAGGAGACAGTATAAAACATATGGCCCTGAGGGGACAGAGGAGACAGTATAAAACATATAAAACATATGGCCCTGAGGGGACAGAGGAGACAGTATAAAACATATGGCCCTGAGGGGACAGAGGAGACAGTATAAAACATATGGCCCAGGGGAGAGGAGACAGTATAAAACATATAAAACATATGGCCCTGAGGGGACAGAGGAGACAGTATAAAACATATGGCCCTGAGGGGACAGCGCTGAGGGACAGAGGGGGGTGAGAGAGAGTATAAGGCTGGGCTCTGAACAAAAGTAGTGCCCTATAGGAAATAGGGTGCCATTTGGGATATAACCTAAAACTATTTTGTAAATTTGTGTATTCAAGTTACATACAACTGTTTTCTCAAATGAATGAAATGTAAATCCATACACGATGAGGTGGAGACAGTCCTGCGTCTCTTTGTGTTGTCAGGGACCTCCAGCAGGGTGGTGGTGGTGGGCATGGAGGCTGAGGTGGCCCGGGTACGACCAGCCCTGTCTGGGGAGCCTGGCAGCTCAGAGTCCTGGAGGTCCTTGTCAGCGTTGTGGTAATACTTGAGGTGGTAGTCCAGCAGCTTGGCTTTGCGGAAGGCCTTGGAGCACCCAGGGATCTTACACTTGTAGAGGTCCAGGTCGTTGGGAGACGTTGGGTCATCACACCACTTGGTGTTCATGACTGAGAGAGAGAGAGAGGACACAGAAGAGAGAGAGTGAGAGAGGTGACACACAGAGGAGAGAGAGAGGTGACACAGAGGAGAGAGAGAGAAGTGACACACAGAGGAGAGAGAGAGAGGTGACACACAGAGGAGAGAGAGAGAGAGGTGACACACAGAGGAGAGAGAGTGAGAGGTGACACACAGAGGAGAGAGAGAGAGAGAGAGAGAGAGGTGACAGAGAGGAGACAGAGGAGAGAGAGTGAGAGGTGACACACAGAGGAGAGAGAGAGAGGTGACACACAGAGGAGAGAGAGAGAGGTGACACACAGAGGAGAGAGAGTGAGAGGTGACACACAGAGAGAGAGAGAGAGAGAGAGAGAGACAGAGAGAGAGAGAGAGAGAGAGAGAGAGAGAGAAAGAGAGAGAAAGAGAGAGAAAGAGAGAGAGAGACAGAGAGAGAGAGAGAGAGAGAGAGAGAGAGAAAGAGAGAGAAAGAGAGAGAAAGAGAGAGAAAGAGAGAGAGAGAGAGAGAGAGAGGTGACACACAGGAGAGAGAGAGTGAGAGGTGACACACAGGAGAGAGAGAGTGAGAGGTGACACACAGGAGAGAGAGAGTGAGAGGTGACACACAGAGGAGAGAGAGAGAGAGAGAGAGAGACAGAGAGAGAGAGAGAGAGAGAGACAGAGAGAGAGAGAAAGAGAGAGAGAAAGAGAGAGAGAGAAGAGAGAGAGAGAGAGAGAGAGAGAGAGAGAGGTGACACACAGAGGAGAGAGAGAGAGGTGACACACAGAGGAGAGAGAGTGAGAGGTGACACACAGAGAGAGAGAGAGAGAGAGAGACAGAGAGAGACAGAGAGAGACAGAGAGACAGAGAGACAGAGAGAGAGAGAGAGAGAGAGAGAGAGAGAGAGAGAGAGAGAGAGAGGTGACACACAGGGGAGAGAGAGAGAGGGGGAGGGAATGTTTTTCTGGATTATCAAGTCTCCCAGTCCAGAACATGACACCCTTTTTGTTCAAGCTGGGCTGAAGAGCGTTTGAGTATGCTTCCATTCTATCGGACAGAGAGGACTTGGTACAGATCGGCTTCTTACCGGAACATGAATAATAATTGCAGTAAGCCTTGAAGGAAATGACAAGTAATGGTTGAAAGTAATACAATCAAAGTAAAATAATCTGGAATAAACTTGAGGAGAAAACCTACTTGGCTCCCTGGTGTGTTTGTTTAGTTTAGAGGTCCTGGTAATACTTCTCCTCCCAGCAGCTACAAATCAAACAGAAACACAGATGGATTAGGACATTATCTAACGTACATTATCCTGTACAATGTCTGACCCTAACGGCACCCTACTCCCCTAGAAAGTACACTACTTTAGCGCACTTTGTAGGGAATAGAGGGCCATTTGAGATGCTGCAGTTGAGAATAAATAACTCCCCCAGTCAAGAATTACCTGCAGCTAAGGGTGGGAATTTGTCTGCCACTGCCGTATGATTGGCTGATGATGGCCCGTCAGTCAGCTGGTCTCTGTGTGTGATTGGTGGATGAGATGGTGTGAGGATGGAGACAGCAGATGAAGGTGTAGGTGGTATGTCAACACAGTAGTTGTGGAGGGTCGATGACTCTGCCTTCTCCACAGAGTTTGTCATTTGATCTAAAGGAGGACAATTACACACAGAATAGATTCAGGGTTGAATAAATAGACATGTTTCCTGGTTGTTCATGTTTTTTTTGTGTTCTTGGTCAGGGTTGTATTCATTAGTGCACACTGTAGCAAAACATTTTGTCACGCAAAATTAAAAACAAGCGTTTGTTATTTGACAAGTTCAGGTAGTTCCCTCTCTGTTTCGGCCCATTCGGTTCCTAGTTAATATGACCCCGTTCACGTCAGGAAGAACTCTTGTCCCTCGAGGCTGCACTCACCCTCTGGAGAGGAGGGGTCTTTGTGAGATGTGTTGTGTTCCCTCCCATGGGGTGAGAGGTCAGGGCACTGGGTGGTGGCGGGTTGAGAGGTCACGCTGGGGTCAGAGTTTATATCAGGGCTGACGGTGGCCAGGCGCTGGGAGCGTCTCCTCCTCTGGCTCTGTTCTGAGCTCCTGGGGGAGCCTGGAGGAACCGTCTCACCATGCCCTGTTGGAGAGGAAGCACAGCCACGTCACTTAACAAACAACCAAATGACCCATTAAGTATCATCATGGAAAATAGTTTTGTGCCGACAGTGATCGCAGCCCGAGCTCCCCAAGTCTTACTACTGTTGGGTTCTGAGAATATGAAATATACTACTTCATGTCACTGAGGGAGAGAGCTTAATGTATAACGTTTACATTATGTCAGGATATGTTATTGTTAGCCATCAGGCATCCTATGGGTGCGATCCTCTGGGATGAGAAGAGACACAGTCTGGTACCAATCACCATGTCATCCTTGAGTTGGGGGAGGAGTGAGCACTTTGGGGTAGCGGTCAGGTCAGATGAAGTGAGGAAGAACAGATATCACTAAGGTTCTGTCTAGTAACAGAGATGCATTGGCTGTTTAGAGGTGTAGGAGGAGACTCAGCATAGGAGAGAGGATTAAATATCAGTGCTTGTTTAGAGGTGTAGGAGGAGACTCAGCCTAGGAGAGAGGGTTAAATATCACTGCTTGTTTAGATGTGTAGGAGGAGACTCAGCCTAGGAGAGAGGGTTAAATATCACTGCTTGTACAGATGTGTAGGAGGAGACTCAGCCTAGGAGAGAGGGTTAAGTATCACTGCTTGTTTAGAGGTGTAGGAGGAGACTCAGCCTAGGAGAGAGGGTTAAGTATCAGTGCTTGTACAGATGTGTAGGAGGAGACTCAGCCTAGGAGAGAGGGTTAAGTATCAGTGTTTGTACAGATGTGTAGGAGGAGACTCAGCCTAGGAGAGAGGGTTAAGTATCAGTGTTTGTACAGATGTGTAGGAGGAGACTCAGCCTAGGAGAGAGGGTTAAGTATCAGTGCTTGTACAGATGTGTAGGAGGAGACTCAGCCTAGGAGAGAGGGTTAAGTATCAGTGTTTGTACAGATGTGTAGGAGGAGACTCAGCCTAGGAGAGAGGGTTAAGTATCACTGCTTGTACAGATGTGTAGGAGGAGACTCAGCCTAGGAGAGAGGGTTAAGTATCAGTGTTTGTACAGATGTGTAGGAGGAGACTCAGCCTAGGAGAGAGGGTTAAGTATCAGTGTTTGTACAGATGTGTAGGAGGAGACTCAGCCTAGGAGAGAGGGTTAAGTATCAGTGCTTGTACAGATGTGTAGGAGGAGACTCAGCCTAGGAGAGAGGGTTAAGTATCAGTGTTTGTACAGATGTGTAGGAGGAGACTCAGCCTAGGAGAGAGGGTTAAGTATCAGTGTTTGTACAGATGTGTAGGAGGAGACTCAGCCTAGGAGAGAGGGTTAAGTATCAGTGTTTGTACAGATGTGTAGGAGGAGACTCAGCCTAGGAGAGAGGGTTAAGTATCAGTGCTTGTACAGATGTGTAGGAGGAGACTCAGCCTAGGAGAGAGAGTTAAGTATCACCGCTTGTGTGAACAACGTCTTTGACTAAAGCAGCTGTGTTGATCCTCTGGGAAAAATAAACTTGGTTTAAGCTTTCATAGAGTCTGTGGAGTTTTTACTGGGAGAATTAGAACCTAACACTTCTGAGGCAATTAGTTTGTTTTTCCCCCAAAAAAACTGTATACATAAAGTTAATATTTGTAACACCACTTGTGTCTAAGACTATACACTACTTTGAGTTGGTTAGTGGAAGTACTTTTCCCACTATGATCCTGTCCCTCAGCAGACCGACCTGAGGTAGCCGTGTCTGGGCAGCTGTGTCTGGGGGAGGGACTCAGCATGGACTCTGGGGCTGACATGGTGTCCTCCCCAGCAGACAGAGTCGTGATGGAGCACGGCGGCCTGGACGCTCTCTGCTTCTGGCTGCTGTTAACCATGACAAACGGGTTCTTCATTATTTAACAAATTATTATACAAATAGCAACAAAAATATGAATTACAAGTACAACTTACAATTACATTATTAATGACAAATTATTACCTGATTACACTACACTATAAATATAACAATAAAGCACAGATGTCCTAGGGCATTGAAAGCCAATAGCTATCTTGTCAAACGCTACCTGTTGGACTCCCCAGAGTGGTGCTTCAGACGCCTGTTCCGACACTTGGCTGGAGAGCCCGTCACAGAGGACCCAGTCTGTCTCTGGGTCTGCCCCTGTAAGGAATCATGGTCTGCTGTTCTTGGTACCTTCTGGAAGAATACAGAAAGGAATAAACAGTGGGATTGCTGTCATGAATTGACTCTTGGGTTAAGTCCCAAATGGGATCCTATTCCGTATTTAGTGCACTACTTTTGTTATGGGCTCTGGTCCAAAGCAGTGCACTATATAGGGAATAGGATGCCATTGGGGACACAATCTTAGCAAAACAAATTCTATGGCGCAAAGTCTGTCTTTGAAGTTATTTTATGTATGTATGTATGTGTGTATATATATATATAAATATATCTATCTATATCTGCACTACAGTGAGTGACTAGCTGGTACCTGTTGTTGGGACGTCACTGGGACTTCTGTCCGCTCCTTCTTACAGTCAGCATCATCTTCATGGGATTCTGAAGGCAGAGGGAGAAGAATATAACAGGTCCATTAACAGGTTGGAACGCCACACACAATGGCTGTCCCAAATGGCACCCTATATCCTCTATAGTGTACTACCTTTGGCCCAGTCCCTGGTCAAAAGTAGTGCCCTATAAAGGGACTATGGTGCCATTTGGGAGACACATTGTACATGTGTTGGCTAACTAAGGAGGGCCCTGTGGTGAAATATGACCTGTGGTTTTACAGGCCTAGACCCTCCAGGGTGAAACATGACCTGTGGTTTTACAGGCCTAGACCCTCCAGGGTGAAACATGACCTGTGGTTTTACAGGCCTGGATCCTCCAGGGTGAAACATGACCTGTGGTTTTACAGGCCTGGACCCTCCAGGGTGAAACGTGACCTGTGGTTTTACAGGCCTGGATCCTCCAGGGTGAAACATGACCTGTGGTTTTACAGGCCTGGACCCTCCAGTGTGAAATATGACCTGTGGCTTTACAGGCCTGGATCCTCCAGGGTGAAACATGACCTGTGGTTTTACAGGTCTGGATCCTCCAGGGTGAAACATGACCTGTGGTTTTACAGGTCTGGATCCTCCAGGGTGAAACATGACCTGTGGTTTTACAGGTCTGGACCCTCCAGGGTGAAACATGACCTGTGGTTTTACAGGTCTGGACCCTCCAGGGTGAAACATGACCTGTGGTTTTACAGGCCTGGATCCTCCAGGGTGAAATATGACCTGTGGCTTTACAGGCCTGGACCCTCCAGGGTGAAATGTGACCTGTGGTTTTACAGGCCTGGATCCTCCAGGGTGAAATATGACCTGTGGTTTTATAGGCCTGGACCCTCTGAGTTGAATAACATGCTATCTTGTCCATTTCTCCTTCTCTTAGATCTCATGTCTTGCTGCTCTGAAGAGGGCTTGGTTTCTTCCTCATCATCACCACGGCGTCTTAGTTATCATTGGAGAGGTTGAGAGTAAAGAATCATAACATCTAAATGATACCACTACTCCATATCACTGCTGTATGATACTAGCTACATGACAACAGTAACATCTAAATGATACCACTACTCCATATGACTGCTGTATGAAACTAACATACAGTACTAGCTGCATGAGAACAGACACTGAGAAATGACCATTCATTTTTAAAGGGCCTGCTAATTTGAAACCCATCTGTGTCCCAAATCGCACCCTATTCCCAATACAGTGCACTACTTTTGACCAGGGACCATAAGGCTCTGGTCAAGAGTAGTGCACTACATAGGGAATAGGGTGCCATTTGGGAAATATCCACAGTGTGCATGTATCTGTTGGGGTGAGGGAAGGAGAGGACTCAAGTTACCCAGTTTGTCAGAGTCGGACTGATCATGCAACTCTTCATCCAGCTCTTCTTGACCGTCCTCATCGTCAGACTTCCCTCCGTGAGGGTCGTCCCTGTCCTTGTTGCTGTTGGCACTGGTACGAGGCGTACTGCTTCCTTTGCTCTTGGCTGCAGCCGAGGCAGCTTTCACCAGGGCTATCCAGTCCTGTTGGGAGGAGAGACACTTGTTTTTCCTCCTTCACTTTTTTTCCTATTTTGTTTTGTTGTGCTTTGTCCTTGTTGTTGTTGTTTGAAAAGCTCTTTAAATCCAGGGTATCCATATGTTGTTATTAAACGTAGTATTAGAGACTGGTGGTTAGATAAATGCATCTATTCTATAGGCTGCTGCTGTAAGTTAGTTAGGGTGCGTTCCAAATGGAACCCTATTACCTATTTAGGAAATAAATCAAAATGGTATTTGTCACATACGCGTGTTTAGCAGATGTTATTGCGGTTCGTAGCCAAACGTTTGTGTTTCCAGCTCCAACACTGCAGTAATATGTAATATCTAACAAAATACACAATCTAAAGTAAAAGGACTGGAATTAAAAAATATATAAACATTTGGACGAGCAATGTCAGAGCGGCAAATACTAAGATATGGTAGAATAGGATAGAATACAGTATATAGATATGAGAGGAGTCATGCATAGACTAAGATACAGTATAATAGGATAGAATACAGTATATAGATATGAGAGGAGTCATGCATAGACTAAGATACAGTAGAATAGGATAGAATACAGTATATAGATATGAGATGAGTCATGCATAGACTAAGATACAGTAGAATAGGATAGAATACAGTATATAGATATGAGATGAGTCATGCATAGACTAAGATACAGTAGAATAGGATAGAATACAGTATATAGATATGAGAGGAGTCATGCAAAATATGTCAACATTATTAAAATGGACTAGTTCCAATTATTAAAGTGACCAGTGATTCCAAGTCTACGTATATAGGGCAGCAGCCTCTAATTAGGGTGCCATTTGGGACTCTGGCGTAGTGTGTGGAGAAGTAACAGGGTTAACCGTGACTAAACAGATCATCTAGACGTCAGACTAGGTCACGACCTTGGTTGGTTGAGAAAATAGTAAGCCTCAATAGTAAAGAAATCAATATATTTAGCCTATAGGGACTTGTTTGAACTATTAGCTAATACTTTCCAAGTGTACTACTCCACATTAAAAGTAAAACAATTCTAAGTAAAATAAATGAAATCTTAATTAAGTAGTAAATAAGATTAGACTCTGGTCTCCTTGAGAGTGTCTGCTGGTTGGAACAAGGGAGATGCCAGCAAGTCTATCCTGCCAAGACTGTGGGAATCAGCCTTCGCATTAAATCCAGCAATTCCCTGTTGCCCTTTACCTTCTGAAAAAGAGGGAGAAGTGAAATAGAAAATTATGGTATCCTACACTGTCTACAACAGACTTTCAAGAATTTTAACTTGCCTTCTATTAAATCAGTATATCTATCACCGCCAGACCCCTAGCGATAACCGCCAGACCTAACCGCCAGACCCCTAGCTATAACCGCCAGACCCCTAGCTACAACGGCAGATCCTTAGCTACAACGCCAGACCCTTAGCTACAACGCCAGACCCTTAGCTACAACGCCAGACCCTTAGCTACAACGCCAGACCCTTAGCTACAACGCCAGACCCTTAGCTACAACGCCAGACCCTTAGCTATAATGCCAGGTTCTTACTAAGCTACATGTTCCTTACTTCTATTGGAGGAATGGTATCCAGGCCGTTATTGTAAATAAGAATTTGTTCTTAACGGACTTGCCTTGTTAAATAAAGGTTAAATTTACAACAACAAAAAAATCAATAAATAAATATACTCATGCTGATTCCAGAAGTGATTGTATGATCATGTGACCAGCTCACCTGTCCTTTTGCATCATGGGGCATAGATTTGATATGAATTTTTTTCACACAGCGAATAACTCCATCATAAAACTGCACCGTGTAGATACCTAGAATTTAACAAAGACACTTCAGTTGGGACGGACACAATTGCAAGTCATTCTGTTATGTGTATTGGCCATATGGCTACTGCTTCAGAAATAGTTAGTGATAAATACCCTCTTTGTTTACAGATTCAATCTTTGCAGGATAGTAGCGACAATCTGTCCATCGAGCAAGCACCTCTTCACCATCTCTCAATTCCTGTAAAACAAGTCAAGCCAAACAAACCTCCATTACTCTAAATATGTATTTAACAAACACGTGCCATGAGAGACAAAAGTTTGAAATTATACTGAACAAAAATATAAGCGCAACATGTAAAGTGTTGGTTCCATGCTTCATGAACTGAAATAAAAGATCCTTGGAATTTGAGAGTGTGGGGGGGCGGTGCTTAGGAGTATTTCTGTCTGTAATAAAGTCCTTTTGTGGGATAAACTGATTCTGATTGGCTGGGCCTGGCTCCCAAGTGGGTGGGCCTTTCTTTCTATGAACTGTAACTCCGTAAAATCTTTGAAATTGTTGCATGTTACATTTATCTTTCTGTCCAGTATAGATACTGTAGAAGCACGAAATGTTGTTGTCTGATTCAGGATGTAAGGAATTGCTTGTAAGGTTGAAAGTGTAGCTTGAAAATTAAAGGCCCAGTGCTGTAAAAAAATGTGATTTCTTGTGTGTTAAATGCATTTCCACACTGACGTTAAAATAATACTTTGAAATTCTGAAAAAGCCATTTTAGTGTAAGAGCTGTTCGAAAAGGCCACCTGAAATGTCAGCCTTTTTTGTTGGGATGGAGTTTTGGCCTGCCTGGTGACATCAACAGGCTGTAAATGAATGAATAGACCAATAAGAAAGAGAGTTCCAAACCTCTCTGCCAATAACAGCTAGTTTTAAGTTTTCCCCTCCCCATTCAGACCACTCCCAGACAGTCCTAGCAAAACGTTTACTTGAGAAATTGATCTTTGCTAAGAAGCTATTTTTGGATCATTTAAATTGAAAACACAGTAAGGTACTAAATGATTTAATATTGAGATAAAAATGGTTGCATTGGAACTTTAAGGCAAAGGGAAAAGTTTGTAACACAAAAAGCTCAAAGATAAATGTTACAAACATACGACAGGAACACAAAGACCAAAAGCTTGAATGATGCAGAATGAGCCCCTTTAGACCACAGAATAGCACTGCAGTATGGAAATGCCTAAACTCTGATATAGCTATGTCAGATTCAGTTATGCCTCAACAAAAATGATCTGATGGTTTTGACCAAAGCTGTGTTATGTGAAGAATCGAAACAGTGAGTGAAACAAGGAGTTAATAATTCAGCCAAATCACTGCAAAATGAGACACAGGGAATGTATGTATACTTGTCTCGGCTGCGGTAACTCTGTTTGGTCCTCTGTGCTCGCTGTACATCCAGGAAGCTCATCAAGGCGAGATGCTGACATCTCGCTGAGTCTCTCCTGGTAGAAATATTTATAAGATATAAGGCATAAACAATTTGTTATTTATTTTAAAACGATAGTTCACTCAGAATCGATATGTTACTACTATCCATCTATCACTCATCCGATTGATTGCACACTCTCAACCATCTACAACAAAACTCCTCATGAGGCAAACTGTCTCTAGCCCAGAGAAAGCTGTTTTGAGTACTTGGCATGCCATATGAGTTTCATCAAATCCATCCATACATTGCAAGCCACAATACATGGGGGAGTCTGACGCTCCCATTTCATATTTTCTCAATTCCTCACATCATCATATCTTCTCAAATAGAGAAGAAGGTCTGAGGGGAGGGACCTTGGACCTTCTCCTCCAATACGGTTGAGAATGCAGGAAATAGGAAATAGGATGCGAGGAATCGTGGAGAGACGAATTGAGAAGTAGCCTGTGGCTGGACAAAAACACCTACAGTCACCTCCCCCTCCTCTTCCTTCAGTCCCTCTTTACGGAGTGTTGGCCTTTCAAGAGGTCGCAGCCGAGTGCTGTCCCAGGCGATCCACTCGTCATATCGATGGCTCCAACGATCAAAGTGGACAAGCATCTTCCCCTCATCGAAATCGATGTCCTCAATGCGTGACGAGTACCTAGAAGGTTGTATAAGAAAGAAGACAATAACAAAATGTCTACTATGTATCTGTCATTATGCACATGATTACATAAAGGAACTTGACTGTTACATACCATTTTTGTAGATAGTCTTGAGCTTCAATTCTAGCACCGACTTCAAAAGTGATCCCTGGACGATTAGGTGTCTTCCTGCTCATCTTCACAACGTCTATGTTTCAAGACTGATGATCTGTCTGTCTGTGGCAGCTGAAAACAAAACAAAGGTAATGGATAGACCATGTTAAGCAGCCGTCTTTCTCTTAAATGTAAACCACACATACGAGACCCTCTGCAAAGATTAACTATCTGTTCAATTGGCACCATATGGGAAGGTGATTAGCTAGCTAGCTATATGGCTTATTAAGTAACAGAATTTACAATAGTGTCTTGTTGAACTAGCTAGCTAGCATGATAGTTTGCTCACATAGGTCAGCAGTATTCCAGTTGATTCATAAAGCAAAAACGTTATTCGAATAGATAGCTGACTAGCTAGTGAACATCCTCTCTAGTAAACCAACTGTCTTTCAAACAAGCTGTTCAGACATGCCACTAGCCAAAATAGATTCAGACCCTACGCTTGTTTACAGCTGCTTTGGGGTCAGACAGGATTCCTGGCTCAAAAAATGTATCTCAATCGTGGGATGAGAAATGTCTTGTACTCAAAATTCTACCATTATAACAACTGTTATACAGAGAAGACTACTCGTTTTTCCATAAAAGTTCCCCTTTCGTCCTCATGATAGGTAGGAGAAGCCACAGCAGCAATTCCACAATGACAGATGTGGTTACTATTAAAAGTCAGTGAGTCGTTCAACCTTCTCGGTTTATCATTTGGAATGATGGGACGATTCCGAGTACAATGCATTTCTCATCCCTGGATTGAGGTACGTTTTCCCGAGCCATATCTTGTGCAGGCTCCGCAGTGTCTTAATCTAAACAAGAAGCCTGTCCGACCCCAGTGCAACTATAAACAAGTGCAGGGTCGATAATCTATTCTGACTAAAATGACACCGCCACCATACTCACCCAACTGGCACATTCTAGTCATTAAAACATCATGGCACAATCATTCATGACAGTACTCGTTTGTTAATTAATCAACTCGTATGTTGAGATGACCAGCAAACGTCACCACATATTTTCATATTATTCGTTAACTAGCTAGCGATCTTAATTTACGTACTAGGATAGTTAGCTAGCCTAATGTACTAAACTAGGTAGCTAGGAGGCTTTCGTAGACTAGCTAGCTAAAGTCACACAAGCGGTTGGTGGGTTAGCTAGCATGTCGGTTATTAAAAGTGGCAAAAGTCAAGTGATAAAACAAGCGTTATATTAACATTTAATGTCTGAACAAATAGGATATTCATTTGCAACAAAACGTTTAGCTAACTGGCCGTTAGTTGTCCATTTACTATGGTACCTAATGCTACAGTAACTAGTTAACTTTGCAATAAGTTAGCTGGCTAACGTTATATTTTTAACTAGGCTAACTAACGTATTACTAGCCAACTAAACGATGGTGATATGACAAGGGCAAAGAAAGTTAAGATGAATATATTAATAAAATCCATGTATTTCACAGATTAAATGGCAAGCGAACCACTATTTGGGTTAGCTATTAGCTTGTCCGAAGATAACGCTAACTTGCTAGCAGCAAGCTAATTTGCCAAGCTCTGCAGAATAATAGCTAGCCAAAAAACTGTTAGCCAGCTTCTAGCTATCTGATGGCATACATTCTCATGTATTTTGTGAGTGCATTGTCCTCTTTGGAATGAATTGCAAATTGTTTTTACCTTTGCGAACACATTTGGTAAATGATCGTTATTGTTATAAACTCATATCATGAGTACATATCAGTCTTCTTCCCATTCTTCTGCTCAGATATTTACCCTAAATAAAATAGAGGACGTAACAACGTAACGACGTAAGCACACGCCATGATCACATGACCTACATTGAAGTACAACATGTCTGCATTGTAAACAGTACTGCAAATATGTCTCTAGAATACAAGACTATCACATAATATTCTGCAATCAACGTTAGCCTGCGTAAGGTCAACACAGGTAAGAGAGAGAGACGTTGACAACTATCTGACATTGCCTGACGGTGACAACGTTGAAGTAAGAGGTCAGATTGAAAGAAGGAGGAAACTTTTCTACTGTCTCATGTTTTCAATGTTAAGATTTTGATAAATTCAAGGAGGTATTTTTGTCAGAAACAGGGCAGCAATCTTTACTTGTTTTAGAGTGTTCTCTTCTCCCATTTGACTAACAATCTTTGTACTTATTTCTTGTGCAAAACCAAGATGAAGAAGATGCAGACTGCTGCACGATTCAGGTCTCAGTTGTGGAGTCTGAAGATGCCTACCCTCTGTCACAGAAGCTTTGCTGCCATCTCCACTTACAAAGCTGTCATTTTTGACATGTATGGAGTTCTCATTCCGTCACCTGTCAAATTGGCAACAGGTATGTTATATAGGCCACACAATGTGCCACACAATGTACCACACAATGTACCACACAAGCCTTGTATAACCCAACATCAAAAATAGGCCATTACGGTAGACCTACTTATTTCCATTCAACTCCTAATGGAGGAAAGGGCCTCAATACATAGGGGCGGCAGGGAGCCTAGTGGTTAGAGTGGAGGGGCGGCAGGGAGCCTAGTGGTTAGAGTGGAGGGGCGGCAGGGAGCCTAGTGGTTAGAGCGTTGGAATAGTGACCGAAAGGTTGCAAGGTCGAATCCCTATGCCGACAAGGTACACATCTGTCGTTCTGCCCCTGAACAAGGCAGTTAACCCACTGTTCCCCGGTAGGACGTCATTTAAAATAAGAATTTGTTCTTAACTGACTTGCCTAGTTAAATAAAGGTTCAATCAAAATAAACATAGAAGTCAATATAGTGCAACATAATATTCTCGGTCTCTTTTTCTCTCTAGTGTTTGAACAACAGAACAGTGTTCCTCTGGGCACGCTGGGCAAGGCCATCAGGACAGGTGGGGAGGTGAATGCGTGGAAGAGGTTCATGCGTGGAGAGATTGGGGCTGAGGAGTTTGTGGAGGCCTTCGGCAGGCAGTGCAGTGAGATAGTGAGCTTATGTCTACTGTCTATCTGTACGTACAGCCTGTACCCTATGGGCCCTGGTTAAAAGTAGTGCACTAAACTAGGGAATAGGGTGCCATTTGGGATTAAACCCACATCTTAATTCATTATCCCTCTCTGCTGCTCCACCCTCAGGCAGGAAGTCCTGTTCCCATTGGCTCATTCTTGTCTAATCTGACCAGTGGGCCAATGACCAGGCCTCTACCCGTCATGATGGAGGCCATTTTGTGTGCTCGCTCCAGGGGCCTGAAGACTGCTGTTCTCAGCAACAACTTCCTCCAGCTGAACGGTGACCCCTTCCTGCCTCTGGACCACTCTCTCTTCGATGTGGTGACTAAGCATTTTATGGTTACATCGAGTACGTCCCAAATTGCACCCTATTCCCTATATAGTGCACTACTTTTGTTCAGAGCCCTATAGGCCCTGGTTAAAAGTAGTACACTACATAGGAATAGGGTGCCATTTGGGACGTAGACATTATTTAGTAATGATAGTAAAAGTAACACATAGTAGCTGTGTAACAGTTAGTAGACAATTATATGTCAAATTTCAGTGTTTGAGTGCAGAAATGGCATTATGATTACAATGTAGACTTCCTCTCTCTCTCTCTCTCAATTCAATTCAATTCAAGGGCTTTATTGGCATGGGAAACATGTGCATTGCCAAAGCAAGTGAGGTAGACAACATACAAAGTGAAAATATGTCCCCATCCTGCCTCTCACCATCCTTCTTTCCCTTTCCCATCTCATTACTCCTCTCTCTATCTCTCCCTCTGTCCCCATCCTGCCTCTCACCATCCCTCTTTCCCACCTTTCCCATCTCATTACTCCTCTCTCTCCCCCCACATCTCTGGTTGTAGATAGTTGAGTCGTGTAGGGAGGGCCTCAGTAAGCCAGACCCTAGGATCTACCACCTGTGCCTGAACAGACTGGGTGTCTCTGCCCATGAGGCTGTGTTTCTGGATGACCTGAAGTTAAACGTTGAGGCAGCTGCCCAGCTAGGGATGCATGCCATCAAGGTGAGTGAGCCGAGTCTCTGCATTCTTAACTCCCCCATACCCATACCACTCTATCTTGGAGATGTTGTGGTGTACTGGGCAAGTGACTGCAACCTAGTGAATGATCTCGCTGTTTCATTGAGCAGTGTTTCAAGTTCCTCCCCAAGCTTCGTAGTAGTCACCAAACACTAAGGAACATAACCCACAGACTCTGTAACCGAGCCACCGGTGAGTGATAGATATTGTTCTTCAGGTAGGGGACATTGCAGTGTCAGTGAAGGAGCTGGAAGGGGTGCTGGGGATCCCCCTGTCAGGGTTTGTTCCTGGGCCTGGTTCTGCCCCTGTGGCCACAAAGCTCCCTATGGACCATCTTACACAGTACCTGAGGAAGGCTCTCCATCTGTCTGACAAAGGTACATCTATCCATTTCTTTAAATAACAACTTGCACACTACTCTTGTCAGTATAACTGTAGTTTACAATATTACGTATCGGCCTCTTGGCCTTTGTCAGAGCTTTGTCAGAACATTTCAAAACTTCTGTCTAGAAATGGATAGAATTGATATTACCTCAGTGTTGTCAGTAGAAAGTCCCGTAGCCTCTAAAGGCACTGGGGGAAGGGAGGACCAGGACATGTATGTTGATCTATGATGTCTGTCTAGAAAGCTCACCTATATGATGGCTACGTCCCAAACAGCACCCTATTCCTAAAAAGGGCCCTTTGTCAAAATAAGTAGGAATAAGAATCCATTCGGGACACACCCAGTGTCTCTATTTACTGTTGATGCTGTCTGTCTCTATATCTGAAGCAGACTCTGTTGCTGTCCAACAACTCAACCCCAGTCAGTCAAACTCCTTATATCACTTGACCACTGGAGGGCGCCATCTCCTCCTGAGGAAACAGCAGAAGACCTCCCGAGCCATGGAGACAGAGTACAGGTTGGGCTCCTCCAACACACCACCTACCAAGCTGTGGGAATTAGACGGGTGTGAGATGGAAGTGATCAGCATCTGGATTGATCATTCGTCTCTTCTATCTAGATCACTGTGTCTGTGTCCCAAACGGCACCATGTTCCCTATATAGTGTACCCTATGGGCCCTGGTCAACAGCAGTGCACTATAGGGAATAGAATGTCATTTGTGACACCATTTGTATCATTAACCTTTTAAGTTCATTTCCAGTTGTATGAAGAAACGTTGTGTTCTTTCATCACTCTCTTCTCTGTACTCCACAGGTTGTTGAAATCTCTCAGTGGATCCGGCATCCCTGTTCCAGAGATCATTGATCTGTGTGAGGACCCAAGGTGAGAACGCACACTGCCTGACAGACACACACACAGAAACAAGCACAGAAACATACATACACTCATGCACGTTACATAGTTCTAGATTATTCATTTTTTTATCCCTGTTTGTCTGTCTCTGTTTTCTTCCTGTATGTGTTTGTGTTGCCCAGTGTCCTGGGTGCTCCCTTCCTCTTGATGGAGGTCTGTCTAGGGAGGATGTTCAGTGACCCCTCCCTGCCAGGCCTGACCCCTGGGGACAGGAGGGCCTTGTACCAAGCCATGCAACACACACTCTGCCAGATCCACTGTCTAGATACTAGAGCAGTCGGCCTGGAGGACTACGGCGAGCCAGGTAATTCATTTATTTAGCAAAGATTGTTTTGTGTCATTCTCTCTCTCTCTCTCTCTGTCTCTCTCTCTTTCTTTCCTCTCTCTCTCTCTCTCTCTCCTCATTCTCTCTCTTTCCTCTCTTTCTTTCACTCTCCTCTCTCGTTCTCGCTTTCTTTCACTCTCTCCTCTCTCTTTCTCTCTCTCTTTCCTTCTCTTTCTTTCACTCTCTCCTTCATCTTCTCTCTCTCTCTCTCCTTCTTTCTCCTCTGTAGTGGATTACATGGGGCTTCAGGTACAGTGGTGGACTCAGCAGTACAGGGACAGTGAGACTCCGCCCATCCCAGCCATGGAGAGACTCATACAGTGGCTTCCTCTGCACCTCCCCAAACACCAGAGATCTACGCTGATCCATGGAAGCTTCAGGTATAACACAAAAACACACAGCATGTATATTTTACATAATCAGCAGTAATATTTGTATTTGAAAAGTCCTGATTAGGTGTGCATCCCACATGGCACCCTATTCCCCATATAGTGTACTAATCCCATCGATCTGGTCAAAAGTAGTGCACTATGAAGGGAAAAGGGTGTCATTTTGAACACAGCCGTGGTGAAATGAATCCAACCCAAAACCCTCTCTGGTCCGTAGCCTGGAGAACCTTGTGTTCCACCCAGAGAAGCCAGAGGTGGTTGCGGTGATGGACTGGGGCCGTTCCAGACTGGGTGACCCTCTAACAGACTTGACCTTCAGCTGTATGGCTCACTGCCTGCCCCAGGACAACCCTCTACTGACAGGTACCATTATACCACCTAACTGTACTACTGCACCCTACCAGGCCCACAGATATAAAACTCAAATGGCACCCTATTCCCATGCGCCTTGGTCAAAAGTAGTGCAGTATATAGGGTGCCATTTGGGATATAACCTAAAAGTAATATGCATTTACACTGAACCAAAATATTAACACAACAAAAGTGTTGGTCCCATGTTTCATGAGCTTGAAATAAAAGATCCCAGAAATGTTCCATACACACAAAAAATGTATTTCTCTCAAATTTTGTGCACAACTTTGTTTACATTTCTGTTATTGAGCATTTCACCTTTGCCAAGGTAATCCATCCACCTGACAGGTGTGGCATATCAAGAAGCTGATTAAACAGCATGATCATTACACAGGTGCACCTTGTGCTGGGGGACAATAAAAGGCCACTCTAAGATGTGCATGTTGTTATATTATGTAAAAAATAATGGTGCAACGCTAATAGATCTAATATTATTTTATAACAAATGTGCTTTCTCCCGCGTTGGATACGGTCGCTGTCCGCAGTTCTGAAACAATCTTCAGTGCACCATAGAATTGGCACCTTTCCCTATGTTGCTATGTGCATAGTAGCAAAATTAACCATCATATTGGGATTGAGAACAATTCCTTAAACCATATTCAGATGGGATTAGTTTTACTGGGGGTGGTCAGGTAATGTAATTATGTGCAATTCCAGCCAGAATAACCTGCTGTTTTTTGGTCCTTTGATAATACCAGTTCCTTGCGAATCGACATCCCTGTGTTTTGAGAGAAATGTCTGAGTTTGACAAGAAAACAATAACTGATTTGATAGATTGAACATAGCCTATATACACTACGTGGCCAAAAGTATGTGGACACCTGCTTGTCGAACATCTCATTCCAAAATCATGGCCATTAACATGGAGTTGGTCCAACCTTTGCTGCTATAACTGCCTCTGCTGTTCTGGGAAGGCTTTCCACTAGATGTTGGAACATTGCAGCGGGGACTCCATTAGGCCACAAGAGCATTAGTGAGGTCGGGCGATTAGGCCTGGCTCGCAGTTGGCGTTCCAGTTCATCCCAAAGGTGTTCGATGGGGTTGAGGTCAGGGCTCTGTGCAGGCCAGTCAAGTTCTTCGACACCGATCTCGACAAACCATTTCTATATGGACCTTGCTTTGTGCACAGGGGCATTGTCATGCTGAAACAGGAAAGAGCCTTCCCCAAACTGATGCCACAAAGTTGGAAGCACATAATCATCTAGAATGTAATTGAATGCTGTAGCGTTAAGATTTCCCTTCACTGGAACTTGGGGCCTAGGCCGAACCATGAAAAACAACCATTATTCCTCATCCACCAAACTTTACAGTTGCCACTATGCATTGGGGCGTGTAACGTTCTCCCAGCATCCGCCAAACCCAGATTTGTCAGTCGGACTGCCAGATGGTGCAACTTTATTCATCACTCCAGAGAAAGCGTTTCCACTGCTCCAGAGTCCAATGGCAGCGAGCTTTATACCACTCCAACCGACACTTGGCATTGCGCATGGTGATCTTAGGCTTGTGTGTGGCTGCTCGGCCATGGAAACCCATTTCATGAAGCTCCCGACGAACAGTTCTTGTGCTGACGTTACTACCGAGGTCCAAACTGCCTCTGGAAGCGAGTGTTGCAACCGAGGACAGACAATTGTTACGCTCTTCAGCACTCGGGGGTCCCGTTCTGTGAGCTTGTGTGGCCTACCACATCGCGGGCTGAGCCCTTGTTGATCCTATACATTTCTACTTAACAGCACTTACAGTTGACCAGGGCAGCTCTAGCAGGGCAGAAATGTACTTGGAACTGACTTGTTGGAAAGGTGCATGCAACTGTTTTTAGTCTGCTGGAATAAAGGCTTTATGTATTTATTTTTTTGCGTTAGAACAGACTCTCTGGTACACTTATTTGGTGTTGTTTACTGTTCCAAATAGTCAGAGAAAATAATAATATTATTGTAATCTAACAACACCTGTTTTGCACATAATACTCACGCAACGCTTGCTCCTATACATTCCTTTTTCTAGATCTCCAGTAGTCTCCACAACCAAGTCAAATGTCTTCCACAGATCTGACTTCCCCTTTCCCTCCTGAACAACCAGTAAACATTCACCCGTTTCGAGTTTCTTTCTTCACGTCCTCCACATCCATTTTGCAGTCGACATAACTGTGTTCGGAGTTTGTTATAACCAATTTATTAATGTCATTATGATGGGCTATAGGTCAGGCTCTATTGGTCACATGCATGCGATGCTTACGTGTTACGTAAAGAGAGTATGGGTTGAGTGAAGAGGGAACATTTTTCCTAAACAAATTAGGGATTTCGTTAACGGAACTTTTCAGTCAGAATCAAGACAGAAACGATATGGCTGTAATGATGTGGCAGCTTTAGCATGGACAGCGCAATAAACACTTGCTGTGTTGTGGTGCCTTTTCGCTGCAGTAGGGAGGAGAGCGAGACAACGTGCGCCAGTGACACAGGCACTCGCTGTATTTTTTTTCTTAACACATTGTGAGTAATTTGTGTGACGTTAATTTTATATAATCAAACAGTGTGCTTAAAGCATCAGACAAGCTCAGTGCATATGTAGTTGGTTTTATTCACATAGGGTGTGTCTGTCTATATATGGAAAAATAAGTTTAAACATTTTGACCAATCGATTGGTCGAAAGAACAGCACTACTCTCGGTTGACCAATATTTAATTTTAGTTGGGGACAGCCCTAGTATGGACAGGCATAAGCTATGCACAGCTAACACAATTGCATTTTATCGATGGCCATTTGAATGCACAGAGATACCGTGACGAGATCCTGAGGCCCATTGTGGTGCCATTTAATCCGCTGCAATCACCTCATGTTTCAGCATGATAATGCACGGCCCCATATCCCAGGGATCTGTACACAATTCCTGGAAGCTGAAAATGTCCCAGTTTTTCCATGGCCTGCATACTCACCAGACATGTCACCCATTGAGCATGTTTGGGATGCTCTGGATATACTTGTACGACAGCGTGTTCCAGTCCCCGCCAATATCCAGCAACTTCGCACAGCCATTGAAGAGGAGTAGGACAACATTCCACAGGCCACAATCAACAGCCTAATCAACTCTATGCACTGCATACGGCAAATGGAGGTCACACCAGATACTGGCTGGTTTTCTGATTCACGCCTACCTTTTTTTTTAAAGGTATTTGTGACCAACAGATGCATATCTGTATTCCCAGTCATGTTAAATTAATAGATTAGGGCCTAATGAATTTATTTAAATTGACTGATTTCCTTTATATGAACTGTAACTCAGTAAAATCTTTGAAATTGTTGCATGTTGCGTTTTATATTTTTGTTCAGTATAGTTGATTCAATATATCAACACAGTGGTGGTTTCATTGTGTTTCCTACAGGTATATCTGACAGGGGCCTAGTCCAGCTGGGTATCCCCACTGTGGAGGAGGTGATGGGGCAGTACTGCAGCTCTATGGGTCTGGAGGAGGGAGTCCCAGACTGGAACTTCTACATGGCCTTCCACCTCTTCTGCCTGGCAGCCAGTCACCAGAGAGAGAGCAAGAGTACCATTGCAGGTACCAGAACATAGACCAGAGTTTAGGATTGTGTCTCAGGCAATATCTTCAATGACAATTAATAAAGCTTCGTAAAGGTACATAGTTTGGATCTTATAGCTTGTCAGCTATTACTTGGTCCTCTGTAGCTGTTGGAAGAGCATCACTCTTGCAACACCAGGATAGTGGGTTCGATTCCCGGGACCACTCATACATAAAATTATCTATGCATGCATGACTAATTTGCTTTGGATAAAAGTGTCTGCTAAATGGCATATATTACTATTATTTAGCTAGCCTAACAGTCTGTCCAGATTATATTATTACTTAGCTGGCCTAACAGTCTGTCCAGATTATATTATTATTTAGCTGGCCTAACAGTCTGTCCAGATTATAGTATTACTTAGCTGGCCTAACAGTCTGTTCAGATTATATTATTACTTAGCTGGCCTAACAGTCTGTCCAGATTATATTATTATTTAGCTGGTCTAACAGTCTGTTCAGATGATATTATTACTTAGCTGGCCTAACAGTCTGTCCAGATTATATTATTACTTAGCTGGCCTAACAGTCTGTCCAGATTATATTATTACTTAGCTGGCCTAACAGTCTGTCCAGATTATATTATTAATTAGCTGGCCCAACAGTCTGTCCAGATTATAGTATTACTTAGCTGGCCTAACAGTCTGTCCAGATTATATTATTACTTAGCTGGCCTAACAGTCTGTCCAGATTATATTATTACTTAGCTGGCCTAACAGTCTGTCCAGATTATATTATTACTTAGCTGGCCTAACAGTCTGTCCAGATTATATTATTACTTAGCTGGCCTAACAGTCTGTCCAGATGTTAACCTTACATCTGTTTTATGAACAATATGTAGTTGTAGTCTTAACTATCCCTCTTTTACAGGACAAACCGGCTCTGGGAGGTTAGCTGAGCAGGTGGCTGACCTGGCCTGGGACTTTGCCACCAAAGAGGGCTTCCGTATCTTCAACGCCATGCCCAGGTCGCCTCATGCAGGCACCTCCCCTTTAAAGGGGCAAGTAGCAGAGTGACTGCTTTGTTGTTTTTCAAATCCTGGATTGCCCCCTTTTAAAACCAGATTTCAGTAGCTGAAGTGATTGGCGGCATAGAGGAAGTTGTATGTTCTTTGTTCACATTACATCACTACATATAT
Organism: Oncorhynchus clarkii lewisi; assembly: GCF_045791955.1. Classification (NCBI taxonomy): domain Eukaryota; kingdom Metazoa; phylum Chordata; class Actinopteri; order Salmoniformes; family Salmonidae; genus Oncorhynchus; species Oncorhynchus clarkii. The sequence continues at coordinate 4,202,115 of NC_092149.1, read as the reverse complement.
ACCCAGGATATTGTTTTTCAACGGGAAAACTGGAGTGGGACTGTTCGGGGTGTCTTAGAGAGGATGACTGCCCATCCTACCCAGACTCCCAGAGCTCAGCTGTTCATCCACTATTCCCTCCAGGAGCCCTGGGCTACTGTCTCAGCCAGGAAACGGCAGCCTTCCCTGGGCAGGATCGCCCCTGGCCGTAGATGGACTAAAACTGATAGGGAATCGCTGTGCCTCAGAATATTTTGCACTTGTTTTTCTCTTCCTGGCTTTTTTTCTACTAATAACAGAAGTTTCCAAGAAGGCTTTTCTTGCAATAACTGTGGTTGTTGTTTTTTTTCCCTACAAAACTTCATCTCTGGACGAGAGTGTCCGCTACATGAATAAAATGGAAATGTTTGCTCAGGTCTATTTCTTCGATTCAGTTTACATTAGTTCAAACTTTATGGAGCCTGTGGAAGCTATGGTCAGCAATGCTTGTCAGTCCTGGGCTTTACTCAACCAATACCTCTAATTAAATAACCCACACAAAGTATCTAGTCAGAGATGTCAGTATATTACATGTCATTACATGATTGTATGACACAACCACAGTCTGTTATAACTTTGTATATTCTGTCAAAATAAAAGTATATCACTATTCTTTTCTACATGACTGACCAAACAGCTGTGATGTCCAATGTGGATATACATGATTTTATCAAAAGGAAATATTCCTCTAGAATTCATGATACTGTATCATACCATCCAACATTGGGTTTGGAGTGCGAAGACAAAACTATAGTTGTGAAAATATCCCTGACATTCAATGACAATTCCATTGGCATTTACTGTGTTTCACTAGTAACAAAGTAAGCGTTTACATTTGTCAGGAGTCATAAAATGATGTAGAGGAAATGAAATATACAAACTAATTCACCATTTAGTGAAAAAATAAAACATTTGTGCAGTCAAGAAGACTGTTACTATATACTCAAGGTCAACCCTATCAAGGTCAACCCTAACAAGGTCAACCCTATCAAGGTCAACCCTATCAAGGTCAACCCTATCAAGGTCAACCCTATCAAGGTCAACCCTATCAAGGTCAACCCTAACAAGGTCAACTCTATCAAGGTCACTTGAGGTCGTTCTTATCTGGTGTAACTCCCAGTATTGAGTCCTCTGCCCGTTTATGCGTCTCCATGGTAACCTGAAGCTGCCAATATCTGAGGTAGAGCCACATCAAGCTACCATTCTTCCTCTTGTCCATTTTCTTCACGTTGAGGAGGCGATTGTTGCCTTTGGCACAGTAGCGGTCGTTCTTAAAGATATCCTTCAGGTCTCCCTCCAGATCTGTATCCGTTCCCAACGGTTCCTTCACCACCTTGAGGAGCAGGTTCTTCTCCATCTCTAGCCTATGTTCCCTGGGGAGGAGCAGGTTGCAGTAGGCCCCCTGTCTCTCCACAAGGTCCTCCTCCAGATCCTTCAGCATGGCTGAGGCCCTCTGGTGCCAGTCGCTCTCTCTGGCCAGAGCGTGTTGGAGGACGGCCCCAGCGGCGCCGGATTCTAAAAGCTTAATCTTCTCTTGCTCCAGAGCCTGGCGATTTGAAAATGAAATGTTTAGTAAACACAAGATAATACAAATCTCAACTGTTGCTTCAGGGTTTAGTCTAGTGGTTAGTTACACAGCACTGTGGTTAGAGCGATGGGCCAGTAACCGAAAGGTTGCTGGATTGAATCACTGAGCGGACAAGGTCAAAATCTGTTGCTCTGCCCCTGCGCAAGGCAGTTAACCCAGTGTTCCCCGGGCGCCGAAGACGTGGATGTCGATTTAAGGCAGCCCCCTGCACCTCTCGGATTCAGAGGGGTTGGGTTAAATGCAGAAGACACATTTCAGTTGAAGGCATTCAATTGTACAACTGACTAGGTATCCCCCTTTCCCCTTTCAGTACACGTGTTAGTATACCAGTGTCTGCGTGGGTTTGAATCTGACCCATCGTCCTTCTGGAACACATCTCATACCTTTCCTGTCTCTCTTTCACTCTCCCTATCTGTTCAATTTAAACATCAACAAATAACCTCAGCTTATAACAACTCCATCTTAAAAGCAACATTCCCCTCACACCTTCAAGGCCCTTACCAGGCTCCACTAGGAGTTAAAACTAAGTTAAAGATGCATTCTCAAACATTTTGATAATTTCAGCCTGTAGTTTTGAAAGTGTTGCTCATGAGCCAAAAGTGGTCCCTGTTTTTTGTGTACTACTTCATTTAATTGTGTACTACATCATCCAGTTGTGTACTACATCATCCAGTTGTGTACTACATCATCCAGTTGTGTACTACATCATCCATTTCTTGCGACATGCTACAAATTTTGCAATTTGTATGATATCATACGAATTTAGAAATATGTGTGATATGTTACAAATCCAATTTGTGCTATATGTTACAGATTTGCTGTGCTTAAGATCCCGGGGTGCATCTTTAAGTCAAGTCCTCCTACCTCTCGTTCCACCTGTAGCTGTTTGCGTTCCTCCATGACCTGCTGGCTCTGTGAGATGAGGGCCTGCCGGTACCCCTGGACCCTCTGCCTCTCCTTCTCCAGCTCCAGCTCTAAGATGGCCGCTGCCCGCCGGTTCTCCGTCAGGGTGTCTCTGTACTTCATCTCAAGGTTGGAGGTCACGGCAGACATGTCCTGGTCGTACCGGGCCTTGACCTTTATGATCTCTGTCTGAGACTCTCTGGTCCAGATCCAGCCTGAGGATGGGAGGTTGTTTGGTTATTATAGGGTGTAGTCCTGACTAGGGCTTAAACCCAGGACATTGTGGCTGTTGACCAAACATCTTCTCATATAATAACCCACCAACCTCCCCTCCTCAGAGAAGGTGTTAGTTCAACAGTCCCATGTTCAAGCCCCGGTTGGAACTACCCCATCGGAACTACCCAATCGGAACTACCCAATCGGAACTACCCAATCGGAACTACCCCATCGGAACTACCCAATCGGAACTACCCCATCGGAACTACCCCATCGGAACTACCCCATCACTTTCCTGCAATATTATATGTAGTGATTGTAATAATACTGTCATAATGTTGTAATGACAACCTATTTGGTGAAGGGCAATGCAGTGAAGTCACCACAAAAGAGTATAAGGCTTGTCAGTGTCTGTCAAAGTAAGTACAAGATTGGCCTACAACTTTTGTCTTCAGTTGTATATACGCCACATGTCATGTATAGTGAATATCCTGTCCTTGTGCAACAACACTGTACTGTGCAGGCTACTTACGAAAGGCAGCCAGCCCCAGCATTGGCACCAGGAGGGCATAATTCCATTTGTTCCCGTCAGCAGCAGCACCTTCTCGTGGGTCTGGCCCCATGTTCCATCTAGGGGGGTCATTCAAGTTGTTCATGGAGGTGCCCTATTCCAGGGGAGAGTCGAATGTTTCTACACGTACCTGTCACCACCACATACATTGTTTTATCTAGCTAGCTGACTAGCTGTTGTTACATACAACCAACCTGACCATAAGGCATTACCTTGACCTAAAATGAGGAATAGTAATAACGTTAATTATATTGAAATAAATAGCTAGGCAAGTCAACTAGAAAATATTAGCAGGGGAAACGGTTGGTCTTATGTGATATCAAACTCCCTAAACCACAACATTGGCATGCATCCCACATGACGACTGGCACAGCAATGTAGCTAATGGCAGTCTCTCTTTGTTGTCATTGTAACACTTTTAAAAATGTCCATTCTTTGGCCTGAACATGAATAGCTAATTAACACCAACAAAACAAGTGCGGTTTGCTAGCACACTTGCCACAGCTAACACAACAACACAGCTTTACATGGTGGTTAGCTTGCAGGCTAAAATTATCAACAGCTAACTGAGTTATTGCTTTAGTGCACGGCTATTTCAGTCCCAAATAACACATTGCAAAGAAGTACAGTAGATTATTGTTTTTTAAATTGAGCAGACGCTCACCTTGACAAAATGTGTCTAGGTCAATTAGCTATACATTTGTCCCTGTACGGATGGGAAAGAGCGATTATACGTTTTTACGCAAGACAATTACAAAGAGACCACTTGTTTTGTACGAGGGTGTTACAGTCGAAGATATAGTCTCTATGTCATTACAATATATGTGTAAAGAGAAATTGTTTATTTAAAACTCAACATTTTATCAGTCTTAATTCATTTATTTTATCTAATGTGTGCTGAAATGGATTTAGAACTTGAAGCGTTGTCAAAAGCCATGAGCCTCCCCCTTGCTTTCAAGACGTTTGAGATGGTTTCTTCCAGTGGGCGGTGCCCCAGGAAGGAATTGATTTTCCCCCAATCAGTATAGATCTGTTCGTTCCTAGACAGTTATTGTGTAGCTGTTAGCAGAGAACCTGTGAATAATAAGGATGGCAAGTGTATCCAGAGTCCTGACCAAGAGGATTTTATCAACTAAAGCCGTGAGTTTAATAATTGTTGTTGGATAATGCATTTGTGTAGTCTGTGAAAAGTCAGTTGTGTAACTGCGAGGGGGAGGGAATGCTTCTCTTTCAGCTTTCGTAACCAGCAGCAGACACAGCCTTTCATAACAGTCCTCCAGACCAGACCCTTCGTTACATAATGTTAGCTGTCTGAGAGTCACTTATTGAATATGTCAAAATGAATATACTGTACTTGCTAAATGACCTATTCATAATGACAGGGATTTTCTTTTGGGGGTTTAGAATGTTTTTCCACCTTGATTTGATTGAATGTGTTGCTGGTCCAGTGTGAAATGATGATGGTTTTTGTTTTCTATGTATTTGAGATTTAATTATATGTCTATGATCTCTACCTATTGATGTATCATGTTATCCCCATAATTATAGCTCCCTGCAGCCGCCCGATGTAGCTCCAGGAACATCCACTTCTCCATCTATGGGAAGAAGGACAACGCCAAAGTGTCAGATGATGTGAGTTTTACACAAGCAGAACACCCACTGTGTTTCTAATTCTTCCGTTACATGCAAGACACATTTTTAAATAAAGGTCTTCAAGAGACATTCTGGTTATGAAGTCGTTTGTATTTACATATTGTATTTACATATTGGATTTACATATTGTATTTACATATCTACATACATATGCATCGTCATTTTAAAAAATAATAATATTATTCCCTTTTAATTTGTATGATTTGCTCGCAATTTTGTTTGTGACAATGTCATATCAGCCATGTTTTTTTTGTAGTTATCAATATTCACAGGAGGTCCATGTCTGTCTCTGTGTATCCAAGTCAATATTATTCTGATCCTCAGATCTCAACCCAGTACCCGGTAGTGGATCATGAGTTTGATGCGGTGGTGGTAGGGGCTGGGGGAGCAGGTCTGAGAGCTGCTTTTGGTCTGTCTGAGGCTGGCTTCAACACGGCCTGTGTCACCAAGCTGTTCCCCACTAGGTCTCACACTGTGGCAGCACAGGTAGGCCTATGCATATTTATGGGTGAATACCTAACTTCAGTCTCCCATTGACATCAATGTATCAAGCGATTCGTACCTCATTTAATTTTTTTCATATTTTACTAGTCGGAGGGAATTGGGGTTTGGCTTGGGAGTAGTTGGGTAGCTTCTCAACAATCATCTGTAGTTGAAGTGCATGTGAAGAGTAATTACAGTACTATTATGATGAATGAATAGAAATGCACTTGATTCATTTACCGTTCTACATTTGTGTCCTATCCTAAATTCATAATGAACTGTTGAATTCGTTAGTGTTGATTTTGTCCAATCCAGGGTGGGATCAATGCAGCCCTGGGTAACATGGAGGGAGATGATTGGAGGTGGCACTTCTACGACACAGTGAAGGGATCTGATTGGCTAGGGGACCAGGATGCTATCCACTACATGACAGAGCAGGCCCCAGCTGCCGTAGTGGAGGTGAGAGATAATTAGTGCACTACATTTTGAATACTATATAGGGTGCAATTTCAGACACAGATCCTGGTGTTTTAGTCTGTTTTTCCCCAAATACATAAAATAAAGTGCTGGAATATGTGTAACGTCTGTTTCCAACTCACACTGTCAAAACACGTAGAAACCAGAACACAGCTCACTCTCCAGCTCACACTCTCAAACACATAGACCCCCCCCCCCCCCTGAATGCAGCTCACTCTCCAGATCCCAGTCACCTGAATTCTGATCACCTGTTCACACACCTGTATGTCATTATCGCACACTATTTAGTTCAGTTCTTTGCACCCCGTCATTGTGAGGTATTGTTTGTTTTGTGACATTCTTCTATTCGGAGCTCTGTTTTCCCCGTAATTTACTCCTCCCGTGTATGATAGTTTTAGCCTGTCTCACTAATGACGCCTTTTGCCTATCGGATTTCCTGTTGTCAACCTAATTCCTGATCTCCCGGACGACGTTACTAGCCTTTTCCCTGCCTGTACTGTTGCCTTTTTGGACCCCCTGTATGACCTTCTGGCTGCCCCTGGACCCAGCTACCTGCCTCCTCCTGTGTATGACCTTCTGCCTGCCCCTGGACCCAGCTACCTGTCTCCTCCTGTGTATGACCTTCTGGCTGCCCCTGGACCCAGCTACCTGTCTCCTCCTGTGTATGACCTTCTGGCTGCCCCTGGACCCAGCTACCTGCCTCCTCCTGTGTATGACCTTCTGCCTGGACCGAGCTACCTGCCTCCTCCTGTGTATGACCTTCTGGCTGCCCCTGGACCCAGCTACCTGTCTCCTCCTGTGTATGACCTTCTGGCTGCCCCTGGACCCAGCTACCTGCCTCCTCCTGTGTATGACCTTCTGGCTGCCCCTGGACCCAGCTACCTGTCTCCCCCTGTGTATGACCTTCTGGCTGCCCCTGGACCCAGCTACCTGTCTCCTCCTGTGTATGACCTTCTGGCTGCCCCTGGACCCAGCTACCTGTCTCCTCCTGTGGTCCTTTACAATAAACACCTGCTGAGCCCTGCGCTTGATACCATCTGTCTCCCATAGTGTTCATGACAATATGGTTGTATCACATTGTTCTTTGTGCCCCACCCCCGCTAGCTGGAGAACTTTGGAATGCCCTTCAGTCGGACAGATGATGGGAAGATCTATCAGAGGGCCTTCGGGGGTCAGAGCCTGAATTTTGGAAAGGGAGGCCAAGCACACCGATGCTGCTGCGTAGCTGACAGGACTGGACACTCCCTTCTTCACACATTGTATGGACGGGTATGTTTAATGTTATCATGAGACAGTTACTAGACTCGCTTTATTAAATATGTCCTCTAGTTTGGTTGGATCATTGACTGATTTTTATTTGACAGTTAAAACACTTTGTAAAAACTTGACAGGAATAACACAAAAAGGTCATTGACTTATTTCCATTGTGGTCCCTAAGGTGAATGGCACAAAAACATTTCAAGGCCAATGTGTGGTAGTTGACCAGTAAAAGCTGGAAGCAGAGCTGAGACAAGGGTTTAGTTTTGCATTCACAGGTCTGGCTTCAGTCTGAGACCTTGCATAGATTTACTGTTTATTTATACAACCTTTTTGATTTTCAATGTCCCATTAGTTGTTCTTCTCCAGTCCTTAAGGTATGACACCAGCTACTTTGTGGAGTACTTTGCCCTGGACCTGCTGATGGAGGATGGTGAATGCAGAGGAGTGATCGCTCTCTGTATGGAGGACGGATCCATCCACCGCTTCAGAGCCAACAACACTGTCATCGCTACTGGGTCTGTTTGTTCATGTCCCAGAGCCTTTCATATTTCTCATGTCCCTCTGAATGAAGCCCTGTAATGTCCTGACAATCGCTTTGAGTCAGCAGGATTATACATCGCACATGTCTACACCAGTAGCAACCTCCTTATATCCATTATCTCTCTTTGTATGTGTAGTGGTTATGGCCGTACCTACTTCAGCTGTACCTCAGCCCACACCAGCACCGGGGATGGTAACGCCATGGTAACCAGAGCTGGCCTACCATGCCAGGACCTGGAGTTTGTACAGTTCCACCCCACCGGTAAAAACCACAGCCACTAACTATACTGTAACTATACTGTAACTATACTGTAACCAGTAAGAACCACAGCCACTAACTATACTGGAACTTTACTGGAACTATACTGGAACCAGTAAGAACCACAGCCACTAACTATACTGTAACTATACTGGAACTAGTAAGAACCACAGCCAGTAACTATACTGTAACTATACTGTAACTATACTGTAACTATACTGTAACCAGTAAGAACCACAGCCACTAACTATACTGTAACTATACTGTAACTAGTAAGAACCACAGCCACTAACTATACTGTAACTATACTGTAACCAGTAAGAACCACAGCCACTAACTAACTATACTACAACTATACTGTAACTATACTGTAGCTATACTGTAACCAGTAAGAACCACAGCCAGTAACTATACTGTACTATACTGTAACTATACTGTAACCAGTAAGAACCACAGCCACTAACTATACTGTAACTATACTGTAACCAGTAAGAACCACAGCCAGTAACTATACTGTAACTATACTGTAACTATACTGGAACCAGTAAGAACCACAGCCACTAACTATACTGTAACTATACTGTAACTATACTGTAACTATACTGTAACTAGTAAGAACCACAGCCAGTAACTATACTGTAACTATACTGTAACCAGTAAGAACCACAGCCAGTAACTATACTGTAACTATACTGTAACTATACTGTAACCAGTAAGAACCACAGCCAGTAACTATACTGTAACTATACTGTAACTATACTGTAACTAGTAAGAACCACAGCCAGTAACTATACTGTAATATACTGTAACTAGTAAGAACCACAGCCAGTAACTATACTGTAACTATACTGTAACTATACTGTAACCAGTAAGAACCACAGCCACTAACTATACTGTAACTATACTGTAACTATACTGTAACCAGTAAGAACCACAGACACTAACTATACTGTAACTATACTGTAACTATACTCTGACTAGTAAGGAGATCCATGGCCACTTCCCACTTATGAAATCCATATTTACTATAAGGATTTGTTTTAACGTCAACTGACTGACCTTCACATTACGTAAATGCAAAGGTCATCAGTGTATATTTGACCTGAGGTGACACCTGACACCATAGCTGTGATGTAACCCTGTCAGGTATCTATGGTGCCGGCTGCCTCATCACTGAGGGTAGCCGTGGTGAGGGAGGGATCCTCATCAACAGTGAAGGAGAGCGCTTTATGGAACGCTACGCTCCCAACGCCAAAGATCTGGCCTCCCGGGATGTGGTGTCTCGTTCCATGACCATTGAGATCCGCGAGGGAAGGTATGATAATCAACAATACTGAATATTGATTTAATTACATATTTCGCTCCACCAGTAGTATCTGACTCAATCCCTAACCCCCTTAATAGCGTTCATTCCTGGAGGTGGAAGTAAAAATGTAATTGGAATTTGAGGCCACAACTTGAAATTGGCACTAAAATATATGATTTGACATGAAAGACTCTCTCTCTCACAGAAAGACACTCTCTCTCACAGAAAGACACTCTCTCTCACAGAAAGACACTCTCTTACACAGAAAGACGCTGTCTCTCACAGAAAGACGCTCTCTCTCACAGAAAGACGCTCTCTCTCACAGAAAGACGCTCTCTCTCTCACAGAAAGACGCTCTCTCTCTCACAGAAAGACGCTCTCTCTCTCACAGAAAGACGCTCTCTCTCACAGAAAGACTCTCTCTCTCACAGAAATACACTCTCTCTCACAGAAATACACTCTCTCTCACAGAAAGACACTCTCTCACAGAAAGACACTCTCTCTCACAGAAAGCCTTTTTTTCCCCCCATTTCTAGGGGTTGTGGTCCGGAGAAGGACCATGTGTACCTGCAGTTGCACCACCTGCCCCACCAGCAGCTGGCCACCCGCCTGCCTGGTATCTCTGAGACCGCCATGATCTTCGCTGGGGTTGACGTCACCAAAGAGCCCATCCCTGTCCTGCCCACCGTCCACTACAACATGGGAGGAATCCCCACTAACTATAAGGGACAGGTAGATTATAACACTCTTTACAATTCTCACTGTTAGTTTGGGGGGATTGTCTTGTCTCCGTAAGGGATGGTGATCACTATGGCTGGGTAAGAGAGATAGATTCGTTGACAACCTTTATTGTCCTTCAAGAAACTTCACGTCAATCAATCAGTCTTACCCAGAAATAGATAGACATTATTTGACTCTAGACCGACCCGTAACGGTCTTGGTCATCTTCCTCTCAGGTCATAACTCATCCAGATGGGGAGGACAAGGTGGTGCCAGGGCTGTATGCCTGTGGTGAGGCTGCCTGTGCCAGTGTCCATGGTGCCAACCGGCTGGGTGCCAACTCCCTGCTGGATCTGGTGGTGTTTGGCAGAGCCTGTGCCCTCACCATCGCTGACACCTGCACTCCAGGTAAGCAGGCTCTTCACATTATGACTGATTGGTTAGATAGTTGGTTGATTTCTAGATTTTTTGAATCTGTCATGTTAAAAAGCGAATAGCTGATAATGCTTTAATGTACTTGGAGTTTGACTGTCTCTTTTTGACATTCTAGGTGAGAAGCTTTCCCCACTGAAGCCCAGTGCTGGAGAGGAGTCTGTGGCCAACCTGGACAAGATCAGGTTTGCTGACGGGAACACCAGAACCTCTGAGATCAGACTCAACATGCAGAGAGTGAGGAATACATGTTGACTAAAAGGTTTTCTGTTGAAATCTATTGGCATCTGTATCTAGTCTAGTGTATTTAACTAGACAGTGCAGTGGTACACATAGAGCAGGGCTCCCCAACCCAGTTCCTGGAGAGCTACCCTCCTGTAGGTTTTAACTCCAACCCTGTTCCTGGAGAGATACCCTCCTGTAGGTTTTCACTCCAACACTGTTCCTGGAGAGTTACCCTCCTGTAGGTTTTAACTTCAACCCTGTTCCTGGAGAGTTACCCTCCTGTAGGTTAACTCCAACCCCAGTTGTAACTGACCTGATTCAGCTTATCAACCAGCTAATTATTAGAATCAGGTGTGCTAGATTAGGGTTGGAGTTAAAACCTACAGGAGGGTCTCTCTCCAGGAACAGGGTTGTAGTGAAAACCTACAGGAGGGTCTCTCTCCAGGAACAGGGTTGTAGTGAAAACCTACAGGAGGGTAGCTCTCCAGGAACAGTGTTGGAGTTAAAACCTACAGGAGGGTAGCTCTCCAGGAACAGTGTTGGAGTTAAAACCTACAGGAAGGTAACTCTCCAGGGACAGGGTTGGAGTTAAAACCTACAGTAGGGTAGCTCTCCAGGAACAGGGTTGGAGTTAAAACCTACAGTAGGGTAGCTCTCCAGGAACAGGGTTGGAGTTAAAACCTACAGTAGGGTAGCTCTCCAGGAACAGGGTTGGAGTTAAAACCTACAGTAGGGTAGCTCTCCAGGAACAGGGTTGGAGTTAAAACCTACAGTAGGGTTGGACAGGGAACAGGGTTGGACAGTCCTGACATAGATGTTTCATTTGTCATGTCTGAGCTCTTTAAAACCAATCTTCTTCTCTTTTTGTCTCCGTCTCCAGACGATGCAGACCCATGCAGCAGTGTTCCGTACCGGCGACGTTCTGAAGGAGGGATGTGACAAGATGGACGCCATCTACCAGACCATGGAGGACATCAAGACATTCGACCGTGGTCAGTAGTTTACCTCAAAATAATATTCAGAGTTAAATATTAAGAGATTTAGGACAGTTTTACCCATAGCTGCAGGAAGTAGAGGTCCTGAGGCTGCTGCAGCACTCCCTGAAAAATCAGAAGAAAAAACATGTAAAAAATATATATATATATTGTTCACAAAAGTAGTGCTCTGGGCCTTTACTAGTCCTGTATTTGCAGACCGATATAAAAAAATCAGCACCCCCTGTCTCCAAAATAATCTCAACAGCTCCACCCCAAAGCTACTGTACTTCCTGCAGCTCTGGTTTTACCAGACCTAGATTAAAACACTTCTCCTGGACTCAGGATCGTCAGGTCACAGGATTGGTGTTGGTTGTTCTAACTGACGTTTCCCTCCCGTTCGGTCAGGTATGGTGTGGAACACTGACCTGGTCGAGTCTCTGGAGCTGCAGAACCTGATGCTGAACGCGGTCCAGACTATCCACTCTGCCGAGGCCCGCAAGGAGACCAGGGGAGCACACGCCCGGGAGGACTACAAGGTGAGAGGAAGATCGATTCTCACCTGGTTGAATAAGATGAGGAGAGCACTCTCCAACCAGCCACTCAAATGAAGTGATCTACAACTCAGGGCCTCAACGCTGCACTACACATCTCCTAATTGTAGCGATACAAGGATTGATTGGCTGGTTGATTTATAGATTAATTGGTTCATTTATTTGTTGAATGTCCGGTTAATTGGTTAATTTATTTGTTGAATGTCCGGTTGGTTGATTGGTTAATTGGTTAATTGATTTGTTGAATGTCCGGTTGATTGATTGGTTGATTGGTTAATTGATAGGCAGGGGACTTAAATGTGACATTGTGTGTTCCAGGACCGTGTGGATGAGCTGGACTACGCCAGGCCTCTGGCAGGACAGGAGAGGAAGCCTTTCGAACAGCATTGGAGAAAACACACCATGTCCACTGTGGATCCCAAGACTGGCGAGGTAAAACAACTACCACGACTCCTGTCTGTGTGTCTGATGGAAACGCATAGGGACAATCTTCCCTGAACAGAATCAAGCCTGTCTGGACTAAAAAACATGCTCTTGATTGAACATACTGTTTAGTCCAGAAATAGGTTTTTGGATGGAGAAATACAAATGAGGGCCTTTGGACTGATCTGTTATTAGGAGACGGATCTGTTATTAGGAGATGGATCTGTTATTAGGAGACTGATCTATTATTAGGAGACTGATCTGGTATTAGGAGACTGATCTGGTATTAGGAGACTGATCTGGTATTAGGAGACTGATCTGGTATTAGGAGACTGATCTACTATTAGGAGACTGATCTGGTATTAGGAGACTGATCTGGTATTAGGAGACTGATCTATTATTAGGAGACTGATCTGGTATTAGGAGACTGATCTGGTATTAGGAGACTGATCTATTATTAGGAGACTGATCTATTATTAGGAGACTGATCTGGTATTAGGAGACTGATCTGGTATTAGGAGACTGATCTATTATTAGGAGACTGATCTGGTATTAGGAGACTGATCTGGTATTAGGAGACTGATCTATTATTAGGAGACTGATCTGGTATTAGGAGACTGATCTATTATTAGGAGACTGATCTATTATTAGGAGACTGATCTGGTATTAGGAGACTGATCTGGTATTAGGAGACTGATCTATTATTAGGAGACTGATCTATTATTAGGAGACTGATCTGGTATTGGAGACTGATCTGGTATTAGGAGACTGATCTGGTATTAGGAGACTGATCTATTATTAGGAGACTGATCTATTATTAGGAGACTGATCTATTATTAGGAGACTGATCTATTATTAGGAGACTGATCTGGTATTAGGAGACTGATCTGGTATTAGGAGGCGGATCTGGTATTAGGAGACGGATCTGCTATTAGGAGGCGGATCTGCTATTAGGAGACTGATCTGCTATTAGGAGGCGGATCTGCTATTAGGAGGCGGATCTGTTATTAGGAGGAGGATCTGTTATTAGGAGACGGATCTGCTATTAGGAGACGGATCTGTTATTAGGAGACGGATCTGCTATTAGGAGACTGATCTCTCTGTCATGTTCCAGGTAACTCTGGAGTACCGACCAGTGATTGACACCTCTCTGGACCAGGGGGAATGTTCAGCCGTCCCTCCAGCCATCCGCTCCTATTGAGACCATCTCAACAGGAACACTTATTTATTATTGTCAGTCTGTACGCTTCCAGCAACACCCACCTAGGATCCATTTCACTGTGTGGCCTTCACTCTGTGTGAGGGAGCACTGTAGATAGGGAATTATTGCTGTCTCACATGCAGTTTGACTTTCAACCCACATAATGTAGTCTACACTGCAAGCAAAGGAATTGTTAAGGTATTGTGCAAGTTTGTAAATATAGAACTGTTTTCTAATTGTCTGTTGTCATATGAAGTCGTAGAGTAGTTTCCCTATAGGTATGTAGTTACCTAAATACTCCCATTCTCTGTCTTCTTTATTATCCACTGATACCATAATATTAGGACTCTGAATGGAAAACTGAATTTTAATGTTGTGTAATCGTTGTAGTTCAGAGTGCTGAGACGTCCTATTTCCTGTAGATGTCCCTTCAGCGTCATTAACACATCGTCTTTAATGATTATCCTGTCAGGATAAAGTCATGTGTAGAACTGGCGTGTGACCAGCAATATTTGATGGGATGTTTGATTTCACTCTGCTTGCTACAGGTTATGCACTTTATGGCAATATTTAAAAATATTCTCAACTATAGTTGTCTTTGTGCTATTTACTGATGGAATATAGTGGACATTAAGACAATTAGGAAGGGGGAAATAAATTAAATACTATGTATGTTACCAATAATTAATTTATATTTGCTTTGTTCTTATGTTCTGTGTATTATTTCAAATGTGTCATTAAACTTTAAATCATTAAATCAACTCTAGACAACTTTTTTTTCCCTATTCATTTGACTATGTCTGACCATTTCATTCATGTCACCTGGCTACCTAAACAGGAACAGTACATGTTCCCCTTCTCTCCAGTTGTGAGTGGCTGTTATATGTACCACAGTGAATGCACAGGAGGAGTCTTTTTCTCACTAGATGTATGGCACGTCTCAACAGGCATGGACAACATACCTCGCCGCTCCGAGGGACTGTTTCTGCAGGTACGGGACTGAGCAGAGGATCAGACTGTTATCACACAGATATTTAACTCTCCCGTTGCAGGTCAGTAAAATGAATAACCAAATTATGTTTTATTATTCATTGTATTTTTAAATGTTTGATTACTGTTATTGTACATCTGAGATGAGCTCAAAGATGTTTGGTGTTCTTGGAATAGAAGAGATTACTGTTAGTAGCTTTTGTTTGGTATTTTTAGAAAGTCTAGGAGACTTTTATTAATTTCATTTTTAATTTTATTTATCCGTTATTTTACCAGGTAAGTTGACTGAGAACACGTTCTCATTTACAGCAACGACCCGTGGAATAGTTACAGGGGAGAGGAGGGGGATGAATGAGACAATTTTAAACTGGGGATTATTAGGTGACCATGATGGTTTGAGGACCAGATTGGGAATTTAGTCAGGACACCGGGGTTAACACCCCTACTCCTACGATAAGTGCCACGGGATCTTTAATGACCTCAGAGAGTCAGGACACCCGTTTAATGTCCCATCCGAAAGACGGCACCCTACACAGGGCAGTGTCCCCAATCACTGCCCTGGGGCATTGGAATATTTTTTTAGACCAGAGGAAAGAGTACCTCCTACTGGCCCTCCAACACCAGTTCCAGCAGCATCTGGTCTCCCATCCAGGGACTGACCAGGACCATATAAAGTAGCATGCTATTTCAGTCAAGTAATGCGGACAAAATGCACGTTTGGACATTGTTTGCTAACCAAGGATAAGATACTGTAACGACACTGGGTCTATAAGCGCGGATATCGACTCTGCCTCGCGGGCATGCTTTTGCGGCACAGTCGTTAGCGCGCTGGGCTTCGTGCTAGAAGGTCGAGGGTTCGAGACCTGCTCCCTGCCTGTTTCATTACAACACAATCAATTATGCGCACTCATTGAATCAAATCATCTGAATGTTTGATAGATTGAGGTGTGTATACCAGAGAGTAGCAGTTGTATTAAATAGGTTTAAAAGAGACTTTGACTTAACATGTTGAGTAGATCCCGATGGATCCCTATGGCCTTAAGCATGATTTGTTTTCAGCTACCTTTAGACGATGTTTCCCTCACCTGGGAGGTTTTACTCTGGAAACAGGATGTCTTAGGTACAGGGCTGTCAGCCCATCATTACACTGTTCTTTGTTGGAATCAGTTCAACCAGAAACCCTTACTGTAACCGTCCAGGCATGAGGGATGGGTATTTACAGAACATATGTATGTTTTACACAATTAATGTCTTTACTCTCCTTTACCTGCAATTATTTTACAAATGACCCCAACCATGTAACAGACGATTAGTTGAAAGACCACGGAACAGAGGATCAGTTGAAAGATCACGGAACAGAGGATCAGTTGAAAGACCACGGAACAGAGGATCAGTAGAAAGACCACGGAACAGAGGATCAGTTGAAAGACCACGGAACAGAGGATCAGTTGAAAGACCACGGAACAGAGGATCAGTTGAAAGACCACGGAACAGAGGATCGTTTGAAAGACCACGGAACAGAGGATCAGTTGAAAGACCATGGAACAGAGGATCAGTTGAAAGATCACGGAACAGAGGATCAGTAGAAAGACCACGGAACAGAGGATCAGTAGAAAGGCCACGGAACAGAGGATCAGTTTAAAGACCACGGAACAGAGGATCAGTTTAAAGACCACGGGACAGAGGATCAGTTGAAAGACCACGGAACAGAGGATCAGTTGAAAGATCACGGAACAGAGGATCAGTTGAAAGACCACGGAACAGACGATCAGTTGAAAGACCACGGAACAGAGGATCAGTTGAAAGACCACAGAACAGAGGATCAGTAGAAAGACCACGGAACAGAGGATCAGTAGAAAGACCACAGAACAGAGGATCAGTAGAAAGACCACGGAACAGAGGATCAGTTGAAAGACCACGGAACAGAGGATCAGTTGAAAGACCACGGAACAGAGGATCAGTAGAAAGACCACAGAACAGAGGATCAGTTGAAAGACCACAGAACAGAGGATCAGTAGAAAGACCACGGAACAGAGGATCAGCAGAAAGACCACGGAACAGAGGATCAGTAGAAAGACCACAGAACAGAGGATCAGTAGAAAGACCATGGAACATACAGTTTCAAACGATAACCTGCCTTCGTATACCACCAGAAGTGTCTGGCTATATTCCTCAGAAAATATAGAACAGTAATAATTTTGTGGGTGTTTATATTTGTCCTGTTCACACAGTCTGTACTGGAAAGGTGTTTGTTGCATATCCCAACTCCCCCTGAGACACCCGCAGGAAGTGGGGTCACGGCCAAGGTCACCATATCCCAACTCTCCCTGAGACACAGCCAGGTTCACCATTGTACAGCGCCTCTGGAGAAATTAGGGTTTAGTGCCTTGCTCAAGGGCACAGCGATAGCTTTTTCAATTTGTCAGCTCCGGTATTCAAATGAGCGACCTTTTGGTTACTGGCCCAACGCTCTAACCTCGAAGGCTACCTGACACTTTTATTACTTTCCAAACCGTAGTTAATTAGGCTTATAAAACTAAACCTTTTCCTTTTCTGTGTAGACAGTATTACACAGATCGGACACCTGTACACCTCCACACACAGGCATCATGGCAGGAGTACTGAAGGCTGTCCTGTTGCTGTGGGTCCTCCAGGTCTCTGCCCAGGACCCAGAATACCTGTTAGTGAGGCCCAGGAACATCAATGGTATGGCGTGGTGGAAGCATATAGACCTTGGCTGTGAATATAAATTACAAGAGCCATCAAACGTTATGATATGATTGATGTACTATTTAGCAATATTTGTAGATACATGTCGTTAACTTAAGTCTAGTATACACAAGTAGATTAGCAATTGTGGAGGAATAATGGTGGATATTCATTAACTACTTCAAGCAATGTTGCAATGCTGCATGTTGTTTAATCACTCTCTGCCCAGACGAAAAGGACGACTGCCCCATCAACGTGTACTTCACCATGGACACCTCTGAGAGTGTTGCTCTGAGGGAGTTCCCCTGGGGCAGTCTGGTGGAGGAGCTCAAGGAGTTCCTCCAGATGTTTGTGAAGAGGCTCCAGACCACCCCCCTCAGGGCCAAGAGGGCCCAGTGGGCCTACGGTGGGCTGCACTTCTCAGACCGTGTGGAAGTCTTCAGCCAGGTGGTCACTGATGCTGCAGATTTCCTGGGAAGTGTACAGGCCATCAGGTACATTACTCAGTCAGCCAGCCAGACACTGTCAGTCAGTCCCTCCCTCATTATTACTTGCTTACTTACTTACTGAATCGTCTTCATCTCTTTTGGGAGTATTATAAGATAATACTGAGTTGAGCACACCAATCTTTCATAATAAGAGTTGAGCACGCCAATCTTTCATAATAAGAGTGGAGCACGCCAATCTTTCATAATAAGAGTTGAGCACGCCAATCTTTCATAATAAGAGTGGAGCATGCCAATCTTTCATAATAAGAGTTGAGCACGCCAATCTTTCATAATAAGAGTTGAGCACACCAATCTTTCATAATAAGAGTTGAGCACACCAATCTTTCATAATAAGAGTTGAGCACGCCAATCTTTCATAATAACAGTTGAGCGCACCAATCTTTCATAATAAGAGTTGAGCACGCCAATCTTTCATAATAAGAGTTGAGCACACCAATCTTTCATAATAAGAGTTGAGCACACCAATCTTTCATAATAAGAGTTGAGCACACCAATCTTTCATAATAAGAGTTGAGCACGCCAATACTTTATTCTCCTCGTCACCAGGTACATTGGTAGGGGAACCTTCATCGACTGCGCCCTGAGGAACATGACAGAACAAGTGAGGCTAACGGCCAGCGGAAAGCCCCGGCTCCAGTACGCTGTGGTCCTGACTGACGGCCACATCACTGGCAGCCCCTGTGGAGGGGTCTCACGGGCCGCCGAGGCTGCCAAGGCAGCGGGCATCAAGATCTTTGTAGTGGCCACCAACGAATACACCATGGAGAGTGAGCTCAAGCGGATCGCCAGTTCTCCTGTGGAGCTGTATAGGAAAGACTACATGGCATTCCCAGCTAGCAACCGCCAGGCAGCTGTCAACAGGATAACTGACACCATGGTAGGTTTAGAGTGAAGCTTCCGTTTGTGAAGTTGACAGTTGTGCTGTCATGGTTGATGCCAAGTTGTGTCAGTGTTACAGTGTCTGTGTGTTTTATGTATCATAGTTTGTGTCAGTGTTACAGTGTCTGTGTGTTTTATATATCATAGTTTGTGTTTAATATGCTGTAATTTCTTTCTCGTTCCAGATCAAAGAGGCCGAATTTGAGGTGAGTCATATGAAGCACTGAGGGATGTAGAATGAACGACACAATGGTCTTCTTTTTAATATTTGAAACCTCATATATATATATTTTGTGTGATATCCAATTGGTAGTTACAATCTTAACCCATTGCTGCAACTCCCCTATGGACTCGGGAGAGGCGAAGGTCGAGAGCCATGCGTCCTCTGAAACACGACCCTACCAAGCCGCAATGCTTCTTGACACACTGCTCACTTAACCCGGAAGCCAGCCGCACCAATGTGTCGGACCGTCCAACTGGCGACCGGCCTGCCACAAGGAGTCGCTAGAGCGCGATGAGACTGCGACACAGCCTGGGATCGAACCCGGGGCTTTAGTGACACCTTAACGCACTGCAATGCAGTGCCTTAGATCGCTACGCCATTCGGGAGGCCCATATTTGAAACCTCTTTGACCATATCTTCTGTGATTTCTCTCTAGTGCCAAGCCCCGATGTGCATCCAAACAAAAGGAGCTGTCGGGCCAAAAGGATACAAGGGAATGAAAGTAAATAAGCAATCTCTTATTTTGATAAACCTAAATATGCATTGGTTTATGACACTTCATGACATCAATGTTTGTTTTGTGTCTTGTAGGGTGCGAAGGGAACTAATGGTGCAATAGGAGATCCTGGACAGCCTGGGCAACAGGTTAGATTAAATACACGATGACACAATACAGGACGTACTAGCCAATTACATTCAATATGATTTTACATTTAATTTATGTTGGCTTTTTTTCCCTACAGGGAGACCTTGGTATCGAGGGCTCGATAGGTTTGCATGGACAGAAGGTAAGAGGAATGATGATATTTCTAACTTTGATATTTGTCTGTGCCATGCTGCTTTGATTTAATATTTCACACATTATTTACCTAATATATATTTACAGGGTCTTCCAGGCCTCAAAGGAGAGAAGGTAACATATTAGAAAATGCTCTAACCATTTGTTACTTGTGTATATACTACCAAGCTTGTTATAATACTGCATTGCTGTCTGTATTTGACGTCATGTTTTGTCCTTGTTTCACAGGGAGATATTGGTGGATCTGGTCCGAAGGTACTCCTTTTCCATTGTGATTAATACATCTCAATCATGATTGGTTCATTAATGATTTCATTAGATTGATGAGCTACATGCTACATTTGGCGTAGTCGGCAGGATTCAGTTCATTAGGACAAGCACTATTGTCACCAATTAACAATGAACAATTTACTCAATCGGATCTCGTCAGGGTCAAAGAGGATCTCCTGGGTATAACGGCATTGATGGCGAAAAGGTACGTCTTATTTATTTGCTTACTTATTGATAAAAAAGACTGTATTTAGACATGTCTAGTTAGTGATGTCATCTACTTCGTTGTTTTCCAGGGAAAGACTGGCACCACTGGGACACCTGGATGTAAAGGAGACGCTGGCATGTCGGTGAGATAATGCAGCGACGTTGAGGTGTGAATGTAACGTACCACACAGCCTGTATGCATTGTGGTTATAAATGTCCTCCTCCATCACCTTTGCGGTCTCACAGGGAGAAGCCGGTCTTGCCGGGGACTTTGGTATCAAGGGTGACACGGGCAAGTCAGGTGAAAAGGTAGGTGGATTCTTCACCTGATTCCTGGATTTAGCACCTTTGTACAGTGTCCTGTTCCATATAGAGTCATAATACCCATAAAACCTAGCGGTCAAACAGGGAAATGTTTCCAATCGTTTATTCACCATTCATTTTTACCATAGAGTATTTTAAAAACACTTAAAATAAGAGCTACAAGTGAAGTCGGAAGTTTACATACACCTTAGCCAAATACATTTAAACTCAGTTTTTCCACAATTCCTGACATTTAATCCTAGTACAAATTTCCTGTTTTAGGTGAGTTAGGATCACCACTTTATTTTAAGAATGTGAAATGTCAGAATAATAGTAGAGAGAATGATTGATTTCAGCTTTTATTTCTTTCATCACATTCCCAGTGGGTCAGAAGTTAACATGCACTCAATTAGTATTTGGTAGCATTGCCTTTAAATTGTTTAGCTTGGGTCAAAGGTTTTGGGTGGCCTTCCACAAGCTTCCCACAATAAGTTGGGTGAATTTTGGCCCATTCCTCCTGACAGAGCTGGTGTAACTGAGTCAGGTTTGTAGGCCTCCTTGCTCACACATGCTTTTTCAGTTCTGCCCACAGATGTTCTATGGGATTGAGGTCAGGGCTTTGTGATGGCCACTCCAATACCTTGACTTTGTTGTCCTTCAACCATTTTGCCACAACTTTGGAAGTATGGTTTGGGCCATTGTCCATTTGGAAGACCTATTTGCGACCAAGCTTTAACTTCCTGACTGATGTCTTGAGATGTTGCTTCAATATATCCAAATAATTTTCCACCCTCATGATGCCATCTATTTTGTGAAGTGCACCAGTCCCTCCTGCAGCAAAGCACCCCCACAACATGACGCTGCCACCCCCATACTTCACGGTTGGGATGGTGTTCTTCGGCTTGCAAGCCTCACCCTTTTTCCTACAATAATAATGATAAATAAAAAATAATGATGGTCATTATGGCCAAACAGTTCTATTTTTGTTTCATCTGACCAGAGGACATTTCTCCAAAAAATACGATCTTTGTCCCCGTGTGCAGTTGCAAACCGTAGTCTGGCTTTTTTATGGCAGTTTTGAAGCCGTGGCTTCTTCCTTGCTGAGCGGCCTTTCAGGTTATGACGATATAGGACTCGTTTTACTGTGGATATAGATACTTTGTACCTGTTTCCTGCAGCATCTTCACAAGGTCAATTTCTGTTGTTCTGGGATTGATTTGCACTTTTCGCACCAAAGTACGTTCATCTCCAAGAGACAGAATGCGTCTCCTTCCTGAGCGGTATGACAGCTGTGTGGTCCCATGGTGTTTATACTTGCGTACTATTGTTTGTACAGATGAACGTTTTACCTTCAGGCATTTGGAAATTGCTCCCAAGGATGAATCAGACTTGTGGAGGTCTACAATTTTTTTCTGAGGTTTTGGCTGATTTCTTTTGATTTTCCATGATGTCAAGCAAAGAGGCACTGAGTTTGAAGGTAGACCCTGAATACATCCACAGGTACATCTCCAATTGACCTCCAATTGACTCAAATGAAGTCAAAAGCCATGACATAATTTTCTGGAATTTTCCAATATGTTTAAAGGCAAAGTCAATTTAGTATGTGAACTTCTGACCCACTGGAATTGTGATACAGTGAATTATGTGACATAATCTGTCTTTAAACAATGGTTGGAAAAATTACTTGTGTCATGCACAATGTAGATGTCCTAACTGACTTGCCAAAACTATAGTTTGTAAACAAGAATTCTGTGGAGTGGTTGAAAAAGGAGTTTTAATGACTCCAACCTAAGTCTATGTAATCTTCTGACTTCAACTGTATGTTTTGTGTAGGCTTATCCTGGCGTGACATTTTGATAACCGCGTAAATCTCTATATATTGATTTTTATCAATATATTCGCCTGTATTTACCCCCCAAAAATGAAATGCTAATTATCTTCTAATGTGGCTACCATAAAGAACTACAAATGCCACGATGCTGATCTGGACGAGACTGCCGAATCGAGGTAAGAATCTCTGGATTAACTATCTAATTTTTAGCTACATTTAGTTATAAATAAATTGATTAAATCTCTTTAAATGTACAATTATGTGAACTATCTTGTGCAAGTTTTAAATTTACACAATACCTTAAAAGGTTAAAAGGTGTCAGCTAGAGATGACGTGCAGGAGCTTGCAGGGATTTGTAGTCTTGCATGATGTCTACTTTGATGCTAATTAGCGAGAAAATAGAGCCGAACGTCCAATAGAGATTTACATGGTTATCAAAACATCACACCAGGGGAAGTCTACACGATACACAGCCCTTATTTTAAGTTTTTCTAAAATGAATGGTGGAAAAACGATTGGAACCATTTCCCTGTTTGACCGCTAGGTTTTATGGGTATTATGACACGTCCACTGTGGGGCTCTATAGGCTACCTGAAACATGAGTCTTGTGCACCTGGTACATCCTGTATTGTTGTTGTCTTCAGGGTGTTGCTGGGCAGAGTGGCAGGCCTGGACCACAGGGTGATCATGGAGACAGTGGAGATAAGGTCTGGAGCGCCATCTGAACGACACGTTATCAGAAACACTATCAACTTGTAGTTATTTAGACAATAATACATTAAGTGTGACTGTTACAGGGTGTTGCTGGCTATATTGGAAACCCTGGTCTGCCTGGGCAAAAAGGAAACAAGGTACTATATCGGCTCAGAGATTAACACAGTTTACTAACCAGGAGTATTAGGCTGCCAAATCAAACCACCCAAAAAGGTACTATATCGGCTCAGAGATTAACACAGTTTACTAGCTAGGAGTATTAGGCTGCCAAATCAAACCACCCAATCATCTGCTTAAACAATATTTCTGTTCATTAGGGTAAAGCTGGACCTGGTGGAAGTCCTGGCGACACTGTGAGTCTCATATTGAAGTCTGTATTAAATAAGCTGTAGACCAAGTGATAGTGTCTTCATACAGCGTTGTGAGTTGCACAACAATCACACAAGAAAGAGCAGGACTCACAACATTTACATTGACACGTTTTATTTGGGTCCTGGTGAAACATGAGAACATGTCTCTTTCAGGGAAGCAGAGGAGACAGTGGCAGAGCTGGACGACGGGGCAAGGCTGGCAAGAGAGGAGATAAGGTTTCCACCAACAAACTACAAACATCTCATCTGTTTTTACTGCATCACAATAGTCGATTCGATGTTGGTTGTATTCATTGTGTTGCATCTTGCAGGGAGAACGAGGCCCAGAGGGGGGTGAATCCATGTTGGTTGTATTCATTGTGTTGCATCTTGCAGGGAGAACGAGGCCCAGAGGGGGGTGAATCCATGTTGGTTGTATTCATTGTGTTGCATCTTGCAGGGAGAACGAGGCCCAGAGGGGGGTGAATCCATGTTGGTTGTATTCATTGTGTTGCATCTTGCAGGGAGAACGAGGCCCAGAGGGGGGTGAATCCATGTTGGTTGTATTCATTGTGTTGCATCTTGCAGGGAGAACAAGGCCCAGAGGGGGGTGAATCCATGTTGGTTGTATTCATTGTGTTGCATCTTGCAGGGAGAACTAGGCCCAGAGGGGGGTGAATCCATGTTGGTTGTATTCATTGTGTTGCATCTTGCAGGGAGAACTAGGCCCAGAGGGGGTGAGAGGAGTTCCTGGAGAGAATGGAGAAGAAGGAGCAGCAGTGAGTCAACTTTTAATAAATCAAATGTAATCAATATGCAGGTGTTGTATTTCAATCAATACATTGAACTATCTTTTTCAATCCCTATCATATCCATCTCATACCAGGGGGCACCAGGTTTCCCAGGGGTCCGTGGTCCACCAGGTGAGGGTGGAGAGGCGGGACTTCAGGTGAATACTGCCCTAAATAATTATAATAATGAATACTGCCCTAAATAATTATAATAATAGGTTATGTAATGAAATGAGAAAATCATATTCTGCCCTGTCACCATCCGTGTCCATGTTTTCTGCATGTCCTCGTTAGGGCTCTCAGGGGGATGCAGGGGACTTTGGCCCCCGAGGAAACACTGGAGCAGCAGGAGCCAAGGTAAATTGATTTGGGTTCAGCTTTTAACACTTAAACTGCCAGGCCTCGATTCCCCCCTTTCTCTAAAAGGGTAGGTAAACATCAACGTAACTACATGTAACATATGGATTTGTATCAGACCTCAGAATAAGATCCAGATGCAGACAGTTTGAATAACAGATGTTAATTAACAAAACAGGGGGCAGGCAGGCAGAGGTCAGTAATCCAGGACAGGGTCAGACAGGTATAGAACGACAGGGTCAGACAGGTATAGAACGACAGGCTCAGGGTCAGGGCAGGCAAGGTGGTTAAAACCAGAGAAACAAGGGTTAGAGAGAAACATGAGTACAGGGGGAAAACACACTGGTAGGCGTGATGAGACAAGACAAACTGGCAACTGGCAGACAGAGACCACAGGTATAAATGCACAGGGGATAATGGGGAAATGAGCGACACCCGGAGGGGGGTGGAGACAAGCACAAGACAGGTGAAACAGTTCAGGGTGTGACAGATTTGCATTAGTATACGCATGAAAAGTCCCAATGCAAAGTTACACCTCTCTTTCCCATTTTACGAGTTATTACATAAAACAGATTAGAATTCAGTCAAATGCCAAGTCATGCCGGGAAATGCTTTTACGGGGTGTGATGTAATATGGAGGACCCAGCAAGCCAGCCTCCCTATAATGTTACTCCAACTCACAACTACTGGTTTCAATAAAAAATAAAAAAAATCTGCCCATTTACAAGCAAATACTTTATTAATTTATTGTTACAAATCAGCTTACGAGGTTGCAAGCCAACTAGCCTGCTAACATTATCCCTACCTGCCTGCTAATGTTACGTTAGCACTGCATGAGTCAGCCAGTTGCTATCAACACCTAGCTTACAGCTATATTAAAGTAAACCAAAGTTTTGGAGATACATAACACCCTCTAACCAGTTATCAAATAATGTTACTGGTAAATGCCGTTAATTTAGCCAGCAAGCCAGCTGAAGTTAGTTAGTCTATCTAGCCTAGCCAGATAACTAGCCTAGCTAGCCAACCAGCACAGTCGACATAGGTAAGTAATAAACCAGAGAACACCACCAACTAGTCTAGCACCGGCAAGAACCCACAGAACACACAAAAAAATCCAGCAGATATAAAGTACAGAGAGCGGAGACTGGCCGATTGACGGCTGAATTAGCTACCAAAGAAGAGCCAAGGAGAGAGGCGCTTCAGAAAAAAAAGAGTGGTAGCCTACTTCACTGAGATCATGAGGCCCCCACCTGTGTGGAATCTAATTGGTTGTTTACATTTCACCTCCTCGTGATTGGTAGATTGTAGCTCACCAACACTTAGTCTGCATGGCTAGTGGCTAACATTAGCCAGCTCGAACTAGCTAACGCAGAGTAGATTCTCCATTAGAGGTTGAGAAATTGTGCATTGTCGGTAGTTTTGAAAATATCCGGAAATAAGTTAATAAATATGAAATATCCCCCCAAAATAACTGTTTTTTAGTTATAGGTAACCAGTTTAAATAAAATGTTTAAAAAATATATATACTGTATATATATATATATATATATTTCACCATTATTTTTTTCAATTTTAAGTTTTATACAGTTTCCTTGTTTTTCAATCAACACAAAACACATTCCACATTCACAGATGTGGCAGACTTTAAAAAAATAATAACTAGCAATAATAGTCAGACAAATGTTATTTTCCCTGATTATTTTCAAAGGAGTAAAGGAGTAGCACCCTTTCTCAGAAAGGAGTCTATAGATATAGGAGATTTTGCCTTTAATGGATTGTGCTGTAGCGAGAAGGGTTTCAACTTCATTCAGCTGAGCTCTAAACCTCCTCCTGGAAGTAAATGAGGCAATGACGTGTCTAATTGGAAGATACAGTGGGGAGAACAAGTATTTGATAACCTGCAAAATCGGCAGTGTTTCCTACTTACAAAGCATGTCTGTCATTTTTATCATAGGTACACTTCAACTGTGAGAGACGGAATCTTAAACTAAAATCCAGAAAATCACATTGTATGATTTTTAAAGTAATTAATTAGCATTTTATTGCATGACATAAGTATTTGATCACCTACCAACCAGTAAGAATTCCGGCTCTCACAGACCTGTTAGTTTTTCTTTAAGAAGCCCTCCTGTTCTCCACTCATTACCTGTATTAACTGCACCTGTTTGAACTCGTTACCTGTATAAAAGACACCTGTCCACACACTCAATCAAACAGACTCCAACCTCTCCACAATGGCCAAGACCAGACAGCTGTGTAAGGACATCAGGGGTAAATTGTAGACCTGCACAAGGCTGGGATGGGCTACAGGACAATAGGCAAGCAGCTTTGTGAGAAGGCAACAACTGTTGGCGCAATTATTAGAAAATGAAAGAAGTTCAAGATGACGGTCAATCACCCTCGGTCTGGGGCTCCATGCAAGATCTCACCTCGTGGGGCATCAATGATCGTGAGGGATCAGCCCAGAACTACACGGCAGGACCTGGTCAATGACCTGAAGAGAGCTGGGACCACAGTCTCAAAGAAAACCATTAGTAACACACTACGCCGTCATGGATTAAAATTCTGCAGCACATGCAAGGTCCGCCTGCTCAAGCCAGTGCATGTCCAGGCCCGTCTGAAGTTTGCCAATGACCATCTGGATGATCCAGAGGGGGAATGGGAGAAGGTCATGTGGTCTGATGAGACAAAAATAGAGATTTTTGGTCTAAACTCCACTCGCCATGTTTGGAAGAAGCATGAGTACAACCCCAAGAACACCATCTCAACCATGAAGCATGGAGGTGGAAACATCATTCTTTGGGGATGCTTTTCTGCAAAGGGGATAGGACGACTGCACCGTATTGAGGGGAGGATGGATGGGGCCATGTATCGCGAGATCTTGGCCAACAACCTCCTACCCTCAGTAAGAGCATTGAAGATGGGTTGTGGCTGGGTCTTCCATCGTGACAATGACCCGAAACACACAGCCAGGGCAACTAAGGAGTGGCTCCGTAAGAAGCATCTCAAGGTCCTGGAGTGGCCTAGCCAGTCTCCAGACCTGAACCCAATAGAACATCTTTAGAGGGAGCTGAAAGTCCGTATTGCCCAGCGACAGCCCCGAAACCTGAAGGATCTGGAGAAGGTCTGTATGGAGGAGTGGGCCAAAATCCCTGCTGCAGTGTGTGCAAACCTGGTCAAGAACTACAGAAAACGTATGATCTCTGTAATTGCAAACAAAGGTTTCTGTACCAAATATTAAGTTCTGCTTTTCTGATGTGTCAAATACTTACGTCATGCAATAAAATGCAAATTATTTACTTAAAAATCATACAATGTGATTTTCTGATTTTCTCTCACAGTTGAAGTGTACCTATGATAAAAAATTACAGACCTCTACATGCTTTGTAAGTAGGAAAACCTGCAAAATCGGTAGTGTATCAAATACTTGTTACTCCCCACTGTATATATATTTTAAAATGGATCTTGGCACATTGAATTCACTGCAGAGCTCTTAAAAAGGATTTCACTGTCGTGGTTTTCTGATGAAATAGGTCTGAAAAGGTCCTGATTCCTAGAGTATGCCAAAGATTAAAGTTGGCATCCCTCAGGGCTTTTGGCAAGTCTGGGTTGCATACAGTAGGCGAGTGAGAACATATTTGGGAGGAAATGCACAGGTATTTCTTACAGTCCCTCCATGCTAGTAGGGTGCTGTAAATCAAAGGTTTTGGCTATGTTGCCCACTTCACTAAAGCTATTAATGAATATAATTGAACTTAGGGGCAATGAACCACAGGATTGGGCTTCTGAATCCATGTTGAGTTGTCTGTTTGTGATCATGCATGTTGCAGATTTGGGCAGACCAGTAGGGAGGGAAGGGCAAGACCACCCTTAGATTCAGGTTTCGATAGAGTGGAGAACTTGATCCTAGGTTTTTTATTGCCCCATATAAATTTGGTGATGCTTTGGTTGGTTGTTTTGAAAAATGAAATGGGGAGATAGCATGGGAGCATCTGAAATAAAAATATAGATTAGACGGATATAATGACATTTAGGGGGGCGGGTGGGTCTTTGGATATCGGCTATATGTTGTCTTACCTCCTTTAGTCATAACAGTAATCGCTTTCAGTCATTGGTCCATTTCTCAGTGACCAGGATTGTCCTTAAAAAAACGTTTTGTGCCTCCCGGGTGGCGCAGTGGTTAAGGGCGCTGTACTGCAGCGCCAGCTGTGCCACCAGAGACTCTGGGTTCGCGCCCAGGCTCTGTCGCAACCGGGAGGTCCGTGGGGCGACGCACAATTGGCCCAGCGTCGTCTGGGTTAGGGAGGGCTTGGCAGGTAGGGATATCCTTGACTCATCGCACACCAGCGACTCCTGTGGCGGGCCGGGCGCAGTGTGCGCTAACCAAGGTTGCCAGGTGCACAGTGTTTCCTCCGACACATTGGTGCGGCTGGCTTCCGGGTTGGATGCGCGCTGTGTTAAGAAGCAGTGTGGCTTGGTTGGGTTGTGTATCGGAGGACGCATGACTTTCAACCTTCGTCTCTCCCGAGCCCGTACGGGAGTTGTTGCGATGAGACCAGTTTGTAGCTACTAACAATTGGATACCACGAAATTGGGGAGAAAAAGGGGTAAAAAAAAACAAACAAAAACATTTTGTCTCTTCGGGAGTTTTGAAGTGTCGCAGGGCTCCTTGGTGAAGAAGCCGTCTGGGTATTTGAATCCCCTAAAGATGCTTCGGTCAATGGAGTATTTCTTCACCTCGTCAAACTCTCGGCGTGTTCCAGCTGACAGGTCCTGGTGTAAAGTGAGTTTGGCGTTTCCCACTGTAATGGTGTTGATTTTCGGCGCCTGTAGGACTCGTTCCTTGTCGTTGAATCTCATAAAACGTATGGTGATTGGGTGCGGTGGTTGTCTGGCTGCTGGTGGGGGCCTCTGCTCGGTGAGCTCTCCCGAGTTCTATGGGCCTGTCGGTGGGCAGGTGGAGCCACTCATGAAGTTTGTCTTGCAGGTAGCGGATCAGTGGCATGTTTCCCCTCTTCTTTTTCGCCCAGATTTAATAGAACACAATTATTATTTCGCCCCCTGCTTTCCAGGTCCCCTGTTCTCTTCCAGATGCGTTGATGATTTTTGTTGTTGATGTCAGGCAAAGCATTTTCCAGGGTTGTCACCTTGCCCCCTATCGCACTGAGTTGAGAGTCAATGCCATCTAATTTCATGTTGAGTTCTGTACGTTGGGATCTCAGCTCAGAAAGGATGTCTTCGACAGAGTGCGAGGTTGGCATTTGTTAGGCCTCGGGGGGGGGGGGGGGGTCCTCTTGCTAATGGCGCTAGCTGTTTCTTGGAGGCTTTTTCCGCGGATAATGCTCAAGTCCGGGTAAAAATGGCACCTGTAATGTAGCCGCCATGACTTTCTGACTAAAGATAAAGGAGTTTTAACTTGAAGTGGAGGTAAGATTAAGAATGGTAAACTACTTGTGCGGAGCTCTTAGTTCATGCGGCCATCTTGTTTGAGGGTGTTACGAATCCCTTTGGTCCGGCAGGGGGGGGGGGGGGGGGGGGGGGGGGTAACTAGACCCGTAACATACCTCATGCAAAGTGTAATAGTGACAAAGTAACGGTGCGAACAAAAAAACCCACAGACAACTTAATTACACTGTGTTGTTAATAAGGCACGAGGGGGTGTGGTAGAGGGCTTATGTACCACTCCTAAGTGCTGTTCTTAGGCACGACGCAACGCAGAGGTATATTGGCCATATACCACAACCCCCCGAGGTGCCTTATTGCTATTAGAAACTGGTTACCAACGTAATTAGAGCAGTAAAGGCCTCCCGGGTGGCGCAGTGGTTAAGGGCGCTGTACTGCAGCGCCAGCTGTGCCATCAGAGTCCCTGGGTTCGCGCCCAGGCTCTGTCGTAACCGGCCGCGACCGGGAGGTCCGTGGGGCGATGCACAATTGGCCTAGCGTCGTCCGGGTTAGGGAGGGATTGGTCGGTAGGGATCTCCTTGTCTCATCGCGCACCAGCGACTCCTGTGGTTAGAGTGCGCGCTAGCCAAGGTTGCCAGGTGCACGGTGTTTCCTCCGACACATTGTGGCTTCCGGGTTGGATGCACGCTGTGTTAAGAAGCAGTACGGCTGGTTGGGTTGTGTATCGGAGGACGCATGACAACCTTCGTCTCTCCCGAGCCAGTACGGGAGTTGTAGCAATGAGACAAGATAGTAGCTACTACAACAATTGGATACCACGAAATTGGGGAGAAAAAGGGGTAAAAAATAAAAATAAAAATTAGAGCAGTAAAAATAAATGTTTTGTCATACCTGTGATATACGCCTGCCTGAATCAGCATTCATGGCTCGATTCACCCAGTTCACCACATTTGTGATATCTAAATTCTAACAACATATTTATTTTGGAAGAATAAAGAAAAAAATGCAGTTATTTCAATGATTTGTTCACATGCAGTCAAAATGACACTCGACGCGCTGCAACAGGCCTATAATAACACATACCTGAATCTGACAAATGGAACGTTGAGGTTATGTTGGAAACTGTACAGAGTACTGAGTAGGGCCCCCCCTAAACATTTCCTACGAGGGGAAATTATTCTTTGTTGACATTCCCTGGTCACGTTCTTTTCTTAGAATGAGAAAGTGGTCTTACAGTGTTTTTTTGTAGTACACCTTCACAAGAACGGTAGCTGAGGCAAAAATAAAGTTCTAGAAAATGGGAGCTAAACAGTGCTAAAAAATGCTGTTTGTCTTTTTTTAATTGGTAGGGAGATAGAGGAAGTGATGGATACAACTACCCAGGACCCAGAGGGAACCAGGTTTGAACTGCAGCCGACAGCTAACTGAATAACAAAATACCATTTTAATGTGTTTTGGTAATTAATTTGGATTGGTAATCCTGTTTTAATTAGTGCGATTGACAAACATGCTAACTCAACCTTACTATCTCTTAGGGAGGGAGAGGAGACCCTGGTTTACCTGGACTGCAGGTAATCATATGTACCTGTTCTTAGCCGTCCATATTTAAAATCTGAAAATGTTCGACCCTTCTATTTCACTACCATGTCTATATTTTTTAACAGGGCACCAGAGGTTATAATGGAGAGAAAGGAGCCCAGGGAACTACAGGAACAAAAGGATTGGCAGTACGTATAGCAGGGTAGCCTAGTGGTTAGAGTGTAGGGACGGCAGGCCGCCTAGTGGTTAGAGTGTAGGGACGGCAGGTAGCCTAGTGGTTAGAGCGTTGGACTAGTAACGAAAGGTTGCAAGTTCATATCCTCGAGCTGACAAGGTACAAATCTGTCGTTCTGCCCCTGAACAGGCAGTTAACCCACTGTTCCTAGGCCATCATTGAAAATAAGAATTTGTTCTTAACTGACTTGCCTAGTTAAATAAAGGTAAAATTAAAAAATATCATGAACAGAGATATTATATTAATAAATGCACTCGTTTATTTAAATCAATTTATTTATTTCTATTAAAAAAAACGTGTGTATTGTTTAACAGGGGGAGCCAGGGCAAGAGGGTGTTCCTGGGGACAGAGGAGTGAGGGGGTCACCTGGACCACTGGTGAGTCTTATTCCTATGTACACATACCAAGGTACATTTAGTTCTCATTTGTGATTCATTTCATCCACTAAGAGTCTGTCATTGGTCATTAAATGTTTCTATTGATGGTGTCTAGGGAGTACCTGGTACTCGTGGGGCCTCTGGTCTATCGGTAAGTAACTGACTTTATTTGTTCATCCTGATTGACAGATATCTTTCATATCCCTTTACTCTCTCTGAGAGAATGCTGATGAATATTCTCAACTTTCAGGAGTGTGAAATCATGGGATTTGTCAGAGAAACATGTGGCTGCTGTGGTAATGGTTTATCTTAATGACAACCGATTTTCCTTGTAATAATAAAAAATGCCCAAGTCTTATTGTTAACTGTCTCTCTGTGCAGATTGTGAAAAGGTTTGCCCTCCCCTGGACCTGGTGTTTGTGATTGACAGCTCTGAAAGTATTGGAAAAACCAACTTTAGCCTGGCTAAAAACTTTGTCATCAGTGTAGCAAACAGGCTTGGGAAGATGGCCAAAAACATATCTGACGTCTCAGGTAAACTTCATGATACTGTGTTACTACTACAACCACTGTTTGAATGGAAAAACAATAGATCACCAATATTTAAAATATATATATTTTAAACATGTAATCAATTTTATTCCCTGAACTACTTCTAAACCCCCAAAAGGGTCTCGTCTGGGTGTGGTTCAGTACAGTCACCAAGGGGCGGTTCAGGCCATCAGGATGGACGATAGGGGCATCACCTCTGTGACCTCCTTCAACACAAAGGTCAAAGCCATGGAGTGGATCGCTGGAGGCACCTGGACTCCCTCTGCCCTGAAGTACACATACGACCATCTGATAGTTCCAGGTCGCAGGGGGAGGACCAAGGTGGTGGCCATAGTTATCACAGACGGTCGCTACGATCCTAAAGACCTGGATAATCTTGGAGCCCTGTGTAACGGAGTGGACGTGTATGCCATCGCCATCGGTGATATGTTTGACTCTGGGGCAGAGAGGCAGAATCTGGAGATGATTGCCTGTAATATGGGCGACCGGGTGAAGACCCTTAGTGTCTACGCTGATCTTACTGCTGAGGAATTCTTAGAGGAAATAGAACAAATCCTCTGCCCAGGCAAGTCTATGTCAGCATCCCAAATGGCACCCTATTCCCTATATAGTGCACTACTTTTGCCCAGAGCTCTATATAGGGAATAGGGTGCCATTGGGATGCACACTACATTTTATCAACAGTTCCAAGGATTTTATTTTGTGAAAATTACCAACCCTGACTAATGAACTACATTCACTTCTCTTCTTCTCTAGAACCAGAGATGATCTGTCCAGACCTGAAGTGTGCCTCGGGTGAAAAGACTATTTATTTTTTTATTGATGTTTTTACATCTAATAATGGGACTGAGTTTTTTGGTATTATTTTATACTGCACTAATGAAAATCACTGACCTTGATTATTTGTTCAGTTGGAAATGATATATTAATGTCTTTCCAATATATTCTGCATATGTAAATTACAGACAACTACAGATGTATTAAGAGTTTATGAATCAACAGTCTGTATAACATTGACTTTTCTATTATTGTCAAAGATTTGAGTTTGGCTCCACTGATCCAGCGCCCCGTAGACATCCTCTTCTTCATTGACGGTTCTGAGAGAACAGGGGGCAGAAACTTCATCAGCATCCTGCGCTTCATCGGGAGACTCTCCCAATCGATCCCTCTCTCCAAGGAGGTCTCTTTAGGAGCTCGCTTCGCCGTGCTGCAGTTTGGAGGGGAGCAGGACCCAGAGGTTCTTCTGGACTTCTCCAACAACCACAGAAAGATTAGCTCCCTGGTCTCTAATGCAGTCTACCGAGACTTATCCTCCACTCTGGGCAGCGCTATTCTCTACGCAACTGAGAACCTTGTCAGTAACCCTGGAGGTCGGTTCAGAGGGGTACGTCCAGACGCAGAGCTCACCTTTGTGTTCATTACAGACGGAGTGACCTCAGACAAGAACTTTGCTGAGGGTATTAGAGCCATGAGAAGGGCCAACGCAGTGGGTGTTGCTATCACAGTGGGATCAGATATTGACAGGGAGCGGTTGCTGCAACTCACTCTTAGGGACAAAGCTCTTATCTTTAACCTGATGAGTTTCAATGACTTGGCCCTCCCTGGGGTTGTTAAACACATGGCTCATTGCCTTGGTTAAACCAGGTTTGAAATATATTCAGGGCCCCATTTGATTTAACACGGGGAGTGTAGGCTAACTGAAAGACCTAGAACTGATTTCATATGTCCTTTTATGTATCTTTTCTATAATTAGTTTTTATTAGACTACATTTAAAAAAAAAAGATGTGTTACTAATCTAATTGATTTGTGACCCCAATAAAGCCTATTTTTTTTTCAAATAAAGATTTATTCTCATTAATAACAAAGGTATAGGATGTTTCTACCAAAATGTAGAGGATGTACAATATGTGACATTGTAGCCATGTTCCAATAACAAGACAAAGAAAATGAACCACATTTGAAGGTTCAACAACAAAAATGCTGCTGTTGATTTTTTTAAATCAATGCATTTACTTCAATACAGAAACTGGGATATTAGCAACCTAATTACTGGTGTGACTAAATGCTACCTCAATAGATACTGAACCAGGAGGGTCGTTTTCTGTTTCTCTCCACTATCCTCTTGTCTTTGTCGGACTCCCATGGACTCTCGCTGTCATACAGGACCAGGGTCTCCTGCGCTGGTGTGTTGAGAGGCCTGCCCTCCATGGCTTTAATCTGACCTCGGATCAGCGCTGTCTCCTTCCTGATCTTCTCATAACAGAACCCACACAGAATATGCTTCTGCTTCAGGTGGCCACACTCCACGCACGGCTCAATGTTGGTCTGACAAAGAGGGGGAGAGAGAGAAAGGGGGGATAGGGAGGGGGAGAACGAGAGAGATGAGGGGGAGAGAGAGAAAGGGGGGATAGGGAGGGGGAGAACAAGGGAAAGAGAGAGATGAGGAGGAGAGATTAAGAGAGATGAGGGGGAGAGAGAGAAAGGGGGGATAGGGAGGGGGAGAATGAGGGAGAGAGAGAGAAAGGGGGGATAGGGAGGAGGAGAACGAGGGAGAGAGAGAGCACAAAACAGAAAAATCTATTGCCTTTTCAATTGTGTTTATTGCAATATTTATTACATAGAATATGCTACATACAACTGGACATCAGAGGACAATAATTACAGGTGAAATGTTACTCAGTGAAATGATACAAGTAATCAAAGTTAATACCTTAACTTTGAGCATAAAGCTTGGGTCTCGTCTTCTGGTCCTGTTGATTTCTATTGTGCGTCTCTTTTTGGGTGCTGCCATCCAGAATACATTGTCCAGGAAGCTGGGCTCCGAGGTCACCTCTTGCTCATCGTGGGGATGTGGGAGGATGCTGGGCCCATGGACAGCTAGAGCTGGGGCTGATTAGAAACAAAACACACAGAGACACAATCACATATCAACAATCTATGCAATAGACAGAAACGATGTATGTATGTCACCACTCAGTATACATCTAGTTGTCTACTCATAGATTGAAGCACGTATAGAATCGTACATCATCATAGTTCTTACTGTCCAACACAAAGTCATAGATTATGCAGGGTAACATAGCTACCATGGAAGTTTTAAAGCTAGCTTACTAGTTAGTTCGAGTGTTAGCCAGCCAGCTAGCTACAAATAAACACAAGGCAGAATGTTGTGTAAAGCTCAAACTCACCAAACTGTCTGTCAAGTCCTGTAGCCTGTATAATTCTGCATTCCAGCTGTAACAACGAACGTCTCAAAAAACACACGAAACCAGACGAATTCATAATTTTAGAGGTTTGAGTAGTGCCTTTACACTCATGTCACACAGCTCACGGTCATTGAATCACATACGTCATTGAACTGCGACAACCGAAGAACCAATTGCATCTTGTCATATAACGCGTTATCACCAGTACTGAGCAAATATGGGAGAAAGGGGGTACAGTTTCTCACTCACCACATTCAGGTAACTTTTACAAATTACTGTAGTAGCAACAGTTTTGTTAGTTTGGTTATTGCAGGAAGACATTGAAAGGAAGAAGAATCGAGATCGAGCGAGTTGTTTAGAAACCAGACTGTTGCTTGGCGGTGGTTTAAAGCTTTGTCATTCTGTTACTCTGGCTAGCTAATGTTAGGCTAGTAGTAGGAAGTGTGATGTTTCTTTTTCAAGATCTTCAAACAGGCAATTTTGATTTCCAATACATTTAGTCTCTTCATACCATTTGCTCTCTTTCAGTAATTAAGTGGTTAGCTGAGTTGCGATCTTTTCAAAAAGGCATCTGGCTTTGCTGTTGCAAGTTTACATTCACTTTCAGTTTGTTGATTGCTGAGTGAGACTGAGTCACTAGCTAACGTTACACCAATAAATCTAAACTCTAAAAGCACTGATCAGACCAAGACTAAATTATTTGTCATGACGTCATTAATGAAAAGTTTAAACAATTTCCCTCCCACACAGCCCATCTGGTAAACTGGTCCAGATTGAGTATGCCCTGTCAGCAGTAGCAGCAGGAGCCCCCTCAGTGGGAATCAAAGGTAAAGAAGACTTAAAATGATCACCCAATATGACTGCGTTCACACAGGCAGACAAATTTTGATCATTTTTCACTTGAGCTAATCTGATGAGAGCGAAAAATCAGAAGTCGCTGCCTGTTTAAACGCAGCCCATGTATGTATACAGTGGAGCAACCACCAGGTAATGGCTTTTTGTATGCAGGCATCTTGTATATATGTGTCCATGGTACCAAACTCTTTTAAAGAGCAACTGCCCCTAAAAACCAACTTCTATTTTAGAAGACAGCCTATGTGCCATCGATATGAGTCAGTAACATTTATTCTAATGTCAAAATTGACTGCAAAGTGTAAATAGGATACTTTTGGTCATAAAGTCAGTTTTGTCCAAAACAGATTTTTCTACCGGAGTATGCCACAACGTAAATGAAGGTTGGGTTTATTTCAACCCGGTCCACAGCTGGCAGCAAACAAGTTCTCATCCATTTGGAGTGTAGCTGCATGCGACCCGATCGTAATGCCTGTGGTAAATGTGGTTTGACTTTGGATATCCCTAAATATTGAAAACATTGAATGAGAAATAAAAAGTGTGCAACGTGAAAATATTGCCTAATTTACATTGTTATTTATTGACGGTTCCATTCTAGGCCCAGAGATGGGCTATCCAAAGTCAAACCAATTTTGCCACGGAAGCACACCAGCTGGCTAAAGCAAATCGGCAATATAATTTGGCTAACTCTTCCCACCTGCGAACACACGAGACCCCCATATCAAACCACACCTGAAACCAACTCACATTTTAATTCAGTCATGGCTGCTGGGATTTTTAAGGCTACGTTTAGATTTTTTTTTTTACTGATTGGTCTTTCGAACACTCAGATCAGCTCTGAAAAAGATCTGATGTGATTGGTCAAAAAAACAACTAGTGGAAAAAAAATATCAGTATTGAGCTACCTGTCGAAACAGCCTTAATGAACCAAATCTAAAACAAGGCCAAATCAAGAAGTTTAGCCGCATTACAGAAGACAGTCAAGATTTTGATGGTTTCTTTCTCCCCGTTTAAAGCCTCAAATGGAGTCGTTTTGGCAACCGAGAAGAAACAGAAGTCTATACTGTACGATGAGACGAGTGTTCACAAAGTCGAGATGATAACCAAACATATTGGCATGGTCTACAGTGGAATGGGTCCAGACTACAGGTACATCCTGGTGTGTGTGTGTGTGAGGGAGACTGCCTTTCCTTGAGTTTCTAAATCTTGGGTTTACAACAGGGACAAGAATATCTTAGAAATGTATATCTTTGTTACTCTGCAGGGTGCTGTTGAGGAGAGCGAGGAAACTGGCCCAGCAGTACTTCCTGGTCTACCAGGAGCCAATCCCCACAGCCCAGCTTGTCCAGCGGGTAGCCTCTGTCATGCAGGAGTACACACAGTCTGGGTCAGTTCTGTTCTGTTTTGTGGGTTTCCTCAAGTTTGATCAGGCTGGCCGACTGAGTGTGCAGGCTTTTGATCCAACCTTGCTGAAACACCACTGATTCAGCTTATCAAGGTCCTGCTGACCAGCTGATTGGTAAAACCAGGTGTGTTAGGATTTTCCTTCAGCCCTAAAGCCCTTACACCCAGTATAGAACCAGGTGTGTTAGGCTTTTCCTTCAGCCCTAAAGCCCTTACACCCAGTATAGAACCAGGTGTGTTAGGCTTTTCCTTCAGCCCTAAAGCCCGTACACCCAGTATAGAACCAGGTGTGTTAGAGCAGGGCTGGCTGAAGGAAAAGCCTAAAGCCCTTACACCTAGTATAGAACCAGGTGTGTTAGAGCAGGGCTGAAGGAAAAGCCTAAAGCCCTTACACCCAGTATAGAACCAGGTGTGTTAGAGCAGGGCTGAAGGAAAAGCCTAAAGCTCTTACACCCAGTATAGAACCAGGTGTGTTAGAGCAGGGCTGAAGGAAAAGCCTAAAGCCCTTACACCCAGTATAGAACCAGGTGTGTTAGAGCAGGACTGAAGGAAAAGCCTAAAGCCCTTACACCCAGTATAGAACCAGGTGTGTTAGAGCAGGGCTGAAGGAAAAGCCTAAAGCCCTTACACCCAGTATAGAACCAGGTGTGTTAGGCTTTTCCTTCAGCCCTAAAGCCCTTACACCCAGTATAGAACCAGGTGTGTTAGAGCAGGACTGAAGGAAAGGCCTAAAGCCCGGACACCCAGTATAGAACCAGGTGTGTTAGAGCAGGGCTGAAGGAAAAGCCTAAAGCCCTTACACCCAGTATAGAACCAGGTGTGTTAGAGCAGGGCTGAAGGAAAATCCTAAAGCCCGGACACCCAGTATAGAACCAGGTGTGTTAGAGCAGGGCTGGCTGAAGGAAAAGCCTTAAAGCCCGGACACCCAGTATAGAACCAGGTGTGTTAGAGCAGGGCTGGCTGAAGGAAAAGCCTAAATCCCTTACACCCAGTATAGAACCAGGTGTGTTAGAGCAGGGCTGGCTGAAGGAAAAGCCTAAAGCCCGTACACCCAGTATAGAACCAGGTGTGTTAGAGCAGGACTGAAGGAAAAGCCTAAAGCCCTTACACCCAGTATAGAACCAGGTGTGTTAGAGCAGGGCTGAAGGAAAAGCCTTAAGCCCTTACACCCAGTAT
Organism: Oncorhynchus clarkii lewisi; assembly: GCF_045791955.1. NCBI lineage: Eukaryota > Metazoa > Chordata > Actinopteri > Salmoniformes > Salmonidae > Oncorhynchus > Oncorhynchus clarkii. The sequence goes on along the minus strand of NC_092149.1, from coordinate 4,162,635 downwards.
AGAACCAGGTGTGTTAGAGCAGGGCTGGCTGGAGGAAAAGCCTAAAGCCCGGACACCCAGTATCTTTCCACGAGGGTTGGCCACTGTTGAATTACAATATCCATGTGTGTTGATAAAGTAGTTGTTTTCACCTGAATTTCTAGAGAGTAACATCCTGTGTTTTTTTCAGTGGAGTGCGACCCTTTGGTGTGTCACTGTTGATAGCTGGATGGGATGATGATCACCCTTACCTCTTCCAGTCAGATCCCTCTGTAAGTATCCATGGTAGTATAAACACACTATCGTTGAATTGCTTCACTCCTAGGCCGAGTCTAGACAGTTCATGGAGCTTTTGTGTTCTGATCATGGAGTTCTAATCATGGAACTCCGAACTCGTCATGCGTCTAAACCTACATTTTAAATGTGTCCTGATTCCCTTTTCCTGCGCTATATTAAAATGCCAGAATGCATAAGGCAAACGGTGGAACAGGCTACATCTGGTAACAACACAGCAAGTTGACGGCAGTAGCAAACTACTGTAGCTAACTAGCCAGCTAACCTCTGTAACTAGCCAGCAAGCTAGCTAGCAAAGCTAAATGGATTGCAAATAGGCATAACAAAAAATAGTTTTACCAATAAAAAAAAAAGAAAAATCCACCTTTATTGAACCAGGTAGGCCAGTTGAGAACAAGTTCTCATTTACAACTGTGACCTGGCCAATATAAAGCTAAGAAGAGCGACAAAAACAACAACACAGAGTTACACATAAACAAAACGTACAGTCAATAACACAGGCAGCCTGATTAAATAAGCTAGCAGGCTAGCATTTATGAAGTCAGCAAACACATTCCACACTAGGAACATATTTCCTTCAACTTTTTAATGAAAAAAGGCACCTCTCGCTCCCAAAACACGTGCTGATGACAGTGGGCGACGGTAGCCTGATTGTGTCCAGACTGAGGAGAAATCCGTACAAAATGTGTCCCTGACCACCACCTGAAGTGGTCTGCCAGATCTGAACACAATCCGACCACAACCAGTCCTTTCAATGCAATCTTCGTATTCTGATGGCAGAAGTAGCATGTAAGTGTCAAGTGTATACGGCCCAAGTGTCTTCTCTACTGTTACATGTGCATATGTTACGGACGTTGCTTGCTTAGCGAGTACCCCCCCCCCCCCCCCCCCCAAATTCGGCTCTTACCTGGCTCGAACACACGTGGCTGCCCTCCTTGACAACGTTTCAACGGTTTGAGCCACCCAAAAGTGTACTAATCGGATGGCTCCATCCGTGACATTTCAAGCTAGCTGTGGAGTGAGCTTACTTCTTAACTCTGTGTTGCCCAGCAACAGCCCCAAAACATCACTGCTCTAGAGGAGATCTGCATGGAGGAATGGGCCAAAATACCAGCAACAGTGTGTGAAAACCTTGTGAAGACTTACAGAAAACGTTTGACCTCTGTCATTGCCAACAAAGGGTATATAACAAAGTATTGAGATCAACTTTTGTTATTGACCAAATACTTATTTTCCACCATAATTTGCAAATAAATTCATAAAAAATCCTACAATGTGATTTTTCGGGATATTTTTTTCTCATTTTGTCTGTCATAGTTGAAGTGTACCTATGATGAAAATTACAGGCCTCTCATATTTTTAAGTGGGAGAACTTGCACAATTGGTGGCCGACTAAATACTTTTTTGCCCCCACTCTACATAGTTTTTTCCGGTACTAACTATATGATTATTTTGATGTACACAGGGTGCATACTTTGCATGGAAAGCCACAGCGATGGGAAAGAACTACGTCAATGGGAAAACATTCCTAGAAAAGAGATATAACGTGGATCTGGAGCTGGAAGACGCAATCCACACAGCAATCTTAACCTTGAAGGTAACTCCTCTCACCTGCAGCTTTAGTACTCTTCCCTCTCAGAAGTGTTTAAGAAACACAGTAGAGGCCTCCCGGGTGGCGCAGTGGTTAAGGGCGCTGTGCCAGCTATGCCATCAGAGACTCTGGGTTTGCGCCCAGGTTCTGGCCGCGACCGGGAGGTCCATGAGGCGACGCACAATTGGCCTAGCGTCGTCCGGGTTAGGGAGGGCTTGGTCGGTAGGGATGTCCTTGTCTCATCGCGCACCAGCGACTCCTGTGGCGGGCCGGGCGCAGTGCGTGCTAACCAAGGTTGCCAGGTGCACGGTGTTTCCTCCGACACATTGGTGTGGCTGGCTTCCGAGTTGGATGCGCGCTGTGTTAAGAAGCAGTGCGGCTAGGTTGGGTTGTGTATCGGAGGACGTGTGACTTTCAACCTTCGTCTCTCCCGAGCCCGTACGGGAATTGTAGCGATGAGACAAGACAGTAGCTACTACAACAATTGGACACCACGAAATTGGGGAGAAAAAGGGCAACAAAAAAAAAACACATATGTGATACTGTGTTTTAGGTTAAACCTGGAATAGTTTGAAAACTTTATGATTTAATTTATCATAGTGTTCTATTGAAATCCATGCATTTTACTGTTCTGTGTGTGTTTTTAAAGGAAAGTTTTGAGGGTCAGATGACAGAAGATAACATTGAGGTGGGAATCTGCAACGAGGCAGGTTTCAGAAGACTCACCACAGCAGAGGTCAAGGACTACCTGGCAGCCATTGCATAAAATGTCCCCTCCATGGGGGTCTGTTGGCATGGACTCATTCAGATCAGCTGTTTACTTTTTTACAAACCACATACCAATACAGTTTTTTTGCAGTTTAGCAGATTTCAACAATTTGTCTTTTTTTTTCTCCGGTTATACCTAGTCACATACTACTAATAAAATACGATTTATGTAATAATATTTTGGCCTTTGATCAATTTTTGTTTTCTACATATAATTTCCTGTTTGGTTTCAGTTTGCGATTTGATAATTAGTTGTTTAATTCTCAATTTCTCACTATATTGCGAAAGTGTAAATATACATTCTGCATGAAATTAGTCCCCCCCCCCCCCCCCCCCAAATACAGGCCTTCAGAAAGTATTCATACCACTTGACTTATTCCACATTTACAGCCTGATTTCAAAATGGATTAAAAAATAAATAAATCACCCATCTACACACAATACCAAATAATGAGTGTTTTTGTAAATGTTTCCCAATTAATAAAAATGATTTACAGAAATGTCTAACTGACATTAGTAGCCTTTTCACACCCATTTCCTATAACACTCCAAATTAAAGCTCAGGTGCATCCAATTTCCTATGATCTTCATTGACGTTACCACAACTTGATTGGAGTCCACCTGTGGCCAATTCAATCGTTTGGACATGATTTAGAAACACCTGTCTATTTAAGGTCCCACAGTTGACAGTGCATGTCAGAGGGACTGGGGTTTCCAGGAGGAGTAATGGCGACTGGTAACAGTTGACAGTGCATGTCAGAGGGACTGGGGTTTCCAGGAGGAGTAATGGCGACTGGTAACAGTTGACAGTGCATGTCAGAGGGACTGGAGTTTCCAGGAGGAGTAATGTGGACTGGTAACAGTTGACAGTGCATGTCAGAGGGACTGGAGTTTCCAGGAGGAGTAATGGCGACTGATAGAGCTTTTTGAGTCGACGCGAGAAATTCAAGAATTTAAAAAAACCCGTTTGCTACTACAGAAGGAGTGGAAAGAGCTTGGATATGTGGAAATGGACACCATGAAATGAGATGTGTAGAGGGAAGCGATGTGGTCGGGAAAATTATCGTTAAGTACAAAAAGGAAACGTACTCCTGTAGCTCAGAAATGTAACCTGGTGAGGATGAACTACCAGCGGCAGGTGCGGTGAAGGCCGTCAAGTACGTGCCTCGTCCAGATGATGACAAAAATGATGGCGGCTCAGTGGGTGGGAGATTTTTTTTTTTTGAGAGAATGGATCCTTGCCTTCTGGCTGATCCATACGGGATGTCAGGTTGGTTGGGGACTGTTGAGTCGGTGAAAGTAACTCAAAGTGGACTCGCAATTCTTCAGTCCAGAGGGAGCGGGCGCTGCTCACCACACGCCAAGGGACAAGAACTTTGACTTGCTTTGCTCTCTGCAGCAGGGCGCCGTTGAAAGGAGGGATAACCAGTGCCGCGTATTCATGGACTCTAGCCCCGAATATTTATTTAAATGTTTTCATACTTTTCAGTCAATTCGCAAGTGGCTGAATATCATCTGCGTGAGGTAAACGGCGCCCCTCTGTCTCAGTATGTGTAGCCCAATATCTATGATGTCGACTTGTATGACACGTTGCCAGCTGTAGCATTTGGCCTCCCTTGATTAAATAAAATAATACAATTATAGAAAATAATTAGCCTATCAGTGTTCAACTGAGTCTACTGTGGGTTGTCTTGGTGCAGCAAAACGTACTCCAAGGGAGGCCAGTTTGGATGTGGCTTCCTAAAATAAATGTCCTCATTGTCTGAAAAAAACGTGTTTGTTTCTGGTTTACTTGTGTTGATTTCCCTTTCCTAATCCAGGGATGGGGATTTGGACTTATTCTCTGTACTGGCCAATGATAATGACGGTGATTCTGATCTAGCCCTAAATTCATATACTGTGGCTCTGGCTTGAGAAGGTAGAAGATCAATATGTAGGGTAGATGTAGGCTCACATTTAGCTAGCTAAATTAGCTGGTGCATTGTTGCCCATGTGAGGAAGTTAGGCTAACAAGCATTTTTAGCTAGGTTGCCTATGAAAACAAACACTAAAAGCGTACTGTATGATGAAGCCATTGACCATTTCGCCAACATGAGACAGGAGGAGCAATGGATCACGCCGGCACGCCAGCCACCTCAGAAAAGTCCCTGCCCCTCAATGAACACAAATGCCTACAAAACTGACTTACAACCCAGAAACGCCACCTGATGGACCTCCCCCACTACTACCACCTCCCCCCAGCCTCTGTGGGCTCCCCAAGGGCCAGAGCCACGGCGTCTGAAGAACGGCCTATGAGGGCACAAACTCGCCCAGCTCATCTGGGGGACTACTTAACCTCCTTTAATTCTTAGTCAACCTCTAGGTTAATGGACTGAACTGGCTAGTTTGGATTGTCGTTATTTACCTCTTCCGTTTAAGGGTTAGTGTTTCTTTCTTACAGCTATCACTCGAGGTTCTTGCCCTATGGGCATTGTTATGTATGGTACCAGTCCCTGGTTTTGGAAAGGTTGGGAATGTTATGTATGGTACGACATGCTGTTCGTGGTGCTGTACGTTATTATGGTTTACGACAGTGTGCTGCTTTACGGATGAATGGGTTGTCAGAATGTGTGGCACATGTCATTAAACGAGAGAGTGATGTGCAATGGGGGAGGGGGGGAAGAGAGAGGAGGATGGCATTAGCATTCATCTAGTCTACAAGGGTGTCAACCTATTATGTTTTATATTTTTACCTGTGCAAGAGCACACACACAGAAATCAGTACCATGGACAGCCACATGATATTTATCAACAATGATTGGACTAAATGTTTTTTGTCTTTTAAGTTTGTTTCACTGTATTAAACTAAGCATATGTAGCCTTTTTTTATTACCTTTATTTAACCAGGCAAGTCAGTTAAGAACAAATTCTTATTTACAATGACGGCCTAGGAACAGTGGGTTAACTGCCTGTTCAGGGGCAGAACCACAGATTTGTACCTTGTCAGCTCGGGGGTTTGAACTTGCAACCTTCCGGTTACTAGTCCAACGCTCTAACCACTAGGGTTTGATGATGTTTAGATCAGTAGTTTAGTAAACTGTCAAACATTAACTTGCTTGACCTTGCTTTAGGTCATATAACCGTTTATTACATGAAATGTTTGCTTTGTGGACTTCACCGGACAGAAGTTGCTCTCTGGTTTTGTGATGAAACAAACGTATATGTGTAGTTGAATTCATTCTGCCACTGTGTGACTGTTGTCACAGTCTTATTGTATATCATGGCGACGTATGAATGAATGGTTATAGAGCAAATATCACAACCGGTTGAAATATGTCTTTTTTTACTGGCTTGGCTTCCCCAGTGATTTTACCCACGCTTCACTACTGGGGTGGTGTTAAGTGTTGAGGATCAACTGAAATGGAAGATTCCTGGTGTCTGTGGTGTTCACCGGTTGGTACGAGAGCGTTGTGAAACAGAAGACACGGTCTGTCCTGATGAGTTTTGATGCAGAGTTTTTACCCGACAAAGTCAAGTTAGGATGTGTCAGTTATCCTGTGAGCTTTTGTCCCAAAACCATTACATTATTTTAGGTGCCAAGCTTACGGTCATGTTGCAGCAGTGTGTAGGAGCGAGATTCCTATATGTGAGAAGTGTGCAGGAAGACATAAAACAAAGGAATGTGTAGTATCAGTGGAAAAAGGTGTGTGTGTGTGTGGTGTGTGTGTGTGTGTGTGTGAATTGTAGGGGTACCCATGGTGCTGTAGATCAGAAGTGTCCAGGGAAAGGCAGGTTGAGGTTGCCGGGATCAGAGTAGTACTACCAGTGTCATGCTGAGGCTGTGAATAGAGTAGGAGGTGATGTGTACAGGTTGAGGGATCCTCCTGTGAGTAGGCCGAGGCCAATAAGAGTGATAAGAATAACGTGCCTCAGTAATGTTCGTCGCTTTGCGTTCATAGCCATCGTTATCAACTATACTGCAGAAAATCACATTTTAAATAGATGTTGTGGTGGCAGCTGCAGAGAAGTGCTTGGGTGTACGAGATTTTACTGCAGAAGAGTTACGAGGTGTGTTGAACGATAGTTTCCCATTCTCCCAGGCTGCCGGTCTGGTGTTGGATCAGATAGGGCCAAGTAGTGGAATATTGGTGTGGCTTTAATGGGAGTAGGGTTAGCTGGTATAGTGGTGAGGTTTTAATGGGTGCAGGGTTAGGTGGTATAGTGGTGAGGTTTTAATGGGTGTAGGGTTAGGTGGTATAGTGGTGAGGTTTTAATGGGTGTAGGGTTAGTTGGTAGTGGTGTGGTTTTAATGGATGTAGGGTTAGTTGGTAGTAGTGTGGTTTTAATGGGTGCAGGGTTAGTTGGTAGAGTGGTGTGGTTTTAATGGGTGCAGGGTTAGTTGGTAGAGTGGTGTTGGTATAGTGGTGTGGTTTTAATGGGTGTAGGGTTAGTTGGTATAGTGGTGTGGTTTTAATGGGTGTAGAAACTATACCATGAAGTCCAAGGGGTTAGATAGAATTGTGATGAGGTTGGTATAGATATAAAACTGTATTTTTTTGTGAAGAATCAACAACAAGTGGGTGGTGAGGTTTTAATGGGTGTAGGGTTAGTTGGTAGGGCACATTTTTCCCCCTTCCCTTTGTCACAAAGTGTAATGAATTAACGCTCAAGAACAGCAGGCTGACAGCCCAGACAGTAGGTGGCGGCATGCACCTCTAACGTATGTTTGCGGATCGACATAATACCATAAAATAAATGCATGTCAGAGCAGAAACTATACCATGAAGTTCATGGGACTGTCCATAGATCTGAGATAGAAATGTGACGAGGCATATTATCTGGGGAAGGGTATAAAACACTTTATAGAATGTTGAAAGTTTCCAAGAGCACAGTTGTCTCCATCATTTGAAAATTGAAAAAATATGGAACCACCTGGATGCTGGCCGTCTGACTAAACTGAGCAACCTAGCGAGAAGGTCATTGGCCAGAGAGGTGACCAAGAACCCAATGAACACAGTGACAGAACTCCAGAGTTCCCTGGCTGAGATGGGAGAACCTGTCTCTACAGCACTTCACCAATCTGGGCTTTATGTGAGAGTGGCCACATGACAGCACACCTGGAGTTTACAAAAAAAGCATGTGAAAGACACATGTAAAGCACTATGTCTGTACAAAACCAGGCACAGCTCATCACCCATCTAACACCATCCCTACCGTGAAGTGGTGGTGGCAGAATCATACAATGGGGAGGCTTTTCAGCGGCAGGGAAAAGGAGACTGGTAAGGATAGAGGGAACAATGAATTGGGCCAAATACAGGCAAATCCTTGAGAACCTGCTTCAGAATGCAGAATGTCCTGTTGGAAGATTTACGTTTCAACAGGACAATGACCCCAAGCATATAGCAAAAGCAACTCTGGAAATGCCTCAAAACAAGAATGTGAAAGTCGTTCAGTGGCCTAGACTTGAATCCCATTGAAAATCTGTGGAAAGACTTAAAGATTGCTGTTTGCTGCAGCTCCCCATCTAACTTAACAGAGCTCGAGGAAATATGCAAGGAAGATTGGAGACAACCCCCAAATCCAGATGTGCAAAGGTGATACAGACATTCCCATGACAACGCAAAGCTGTCATCACTGCCCAAGGTGCTTCTAGAAAATATTGACTCGGGTGTGAATACTTATGTAAATAGAGATTTTTGTTTTTCATTTTCAATAAATGTTATAACATTTCTAAAAACATGTTTTTACGTTGTCATAATGGGGTATTGTGTGTAGATGGGTAAGAAAAACAATTATATTTAAACATATTTCAATTCAGGGTGTATGTAACAACAAAATGTGGAATAAGTCAAGGGCTATAAATCCTTTCTGAAGGCACTGTATTACCCCCATCATTTTAGAATGAATGAAACAGAGCTCCTCTAGACATTTAGTATAGTTGATTTTAAAATGTAAGAAAACTCTCTCAAATATAATTGACATTTTATAGTAAACCAGTTATATTTTCATAACGGTAAAGAAAATGCTTTTATCATGAACCTGTAGCTAGGCTTTCCATAATGCGCAATTTACAGCGCGCCAAAAATAACCGGGACATCTTTCCCATAATATCCTTCCGCACAACTGAATGATATAAGAACATATCACTGTTGGCCCTGGGATAGATTTCTATAATTATAATATTTATAGCTATTCATGTGGTCATTGATATGAATACAGCATGACATAATTGGGGATTAGAAATGTATAATCACTACTTTTTATGATGAACTATGTTGTCTTGCGCCAGGATACTGCGTGCTGTCACTTGTCTTCCAGTGACGTTTGTGGCGCCAGAAATCAAGGGTTTTGGTTGGGGAGGGTTGTGTGTTAGTACGCGCCATATATTACCTAGGAATGTTATTAATTCGTTTCAGTTTTGATACAATTAAGTAGTCCCATATTTATGCTTTAGTATTTACAAAAATCGGTCTAAAGTTAGGATGGTGATGCTACGCAGCAGCGGCGTGGGCGCGGAACCAGCAACTCGGAAGAGGAACCGGGTTGACTTGGATACAAGCTCCGAGTTTCTATCGCTGGAGAGCGCATCGCAGACAAAGTCGAGTCGGCTGAAGAGGGGCCTGGATGACAGCTCCAGTAACACTGAAAACACGCGAAATGTGAGGCCCTTTTAGATAGTTGACATTATAAAATGTCACTGTAAACTCGGCTGTTGTTAGCTATATGACAGCTGTTAGCTAACCAGCTAACTAGCTAGCCCGACATTGATGTTGTTTATGTGCCTAGTTAACCGCATTCTATGCTAATGTTATAAATGAGTTGGCCTGTTAGCTCCTGTCTCTAGTTTACATACCCTATGGGGTATCGCCCATAGATGTATATATTGTGGAGTTGAGGTAACTCAGCTAGTTAGCTAGCCCCTTTTAGATGGCTAGTAAGTACCACTGACTAACAATAACTTTAATGATTCTTTCTGAATGTGGACAGCTATGTTGCCTGCTAGCTAACTTCTATAGCTAGCCAGCTGTAAGTTAGCTTACTACACTTAAAGTGACTGGATTCCTATGTGAATGCAGCTGATGTTTTAGTGTTTTCCTAACATAGGGCCACTCGATGGTGAAGGAGGAGGATAGCCCTCCGAAACGAGGATCCCTGAGGACCAGGGGACAGACCGTCAAACACGAGGTGTCCTTGGCTAAAATAAATGGCCAAACCAAGTCCCCTGAGAAAGAGGAGGAAACTGGCGAACACAGCACAAGGTAACTACTTATGTTTTATGCAGATAACTGGTATTCATTGTATGTAAAATCAGCTTCTACTCCTCTCAGTATAGTCGGTGAGATGCATGACCACAGAAACATGTTTACAAACCTAAGGTGTCATCACAACCCTCAATGTTTATGTTCTCATTTTGTTGATCTCTGCAGGAAATCCCCAAGACTGCAGGGCGATGGAAAAGTCTCCGCGTCATCCAGGGATAAGCAATCTGAAGCTGGTAACTAGATCATTTCTACATCACATTTTGAATGAATCAATGCCACCTCCAACAGTACAGCGAGAAGGAGACACCATTGGTTTCATTTATGTCAGCTACAATGTTTATCATCAAGTTAATGATAAATAAATAAATCTTCTTCCAGATGAAGTTGAGGAAGAAGAGGCCTCTACTCTGAAGACCCAGTTTGTTCTGCGTCCCAGGGAGGAGGACAGCTCTGTGAGACGCAGCTCCAGGATCACCAGATACAAGCGCAACTCCAGGAACCAGTCTGTCCTCTATAACCGCCTCATCACCAAGTAAGAACATCTCCATCAGCAGGCATCGTACATCAGGGGTGGCCAACCCTCCTAGCTACCCATCTACCACAGGGGTTTTCCCTCCAGCCCTAATCTAGCACCGGGGCAGGAGGAATCATGCCCCAGTAACTCTCGTGGAGGAGGGTTGGGTCACCACTGTTGTACATGTTCTTGTCAGTCTGGTTTGCATGTTTATAACAGCGAAGTTGATAACAGCTAGCGGTAACGGTGAAATGAAACAGTCCCTGTTTTTGTTTTTTTCCCATTCTATTCGTAAAGCACAGCTGAGGCAGTGCTGCAGAAGATGGATGATATGCAGAAGATGCGTCGCCGGTTAAGAAGCAGGGATACTACAGAGGAGGTCAACATTATTCATGCTACAGGTTCACAGCTTTATAATAGATTTAGTTCAATATCACCATGATGTCCCCCCCAATAATGTTATTTTTCCCCCTTTTTTAAAAATTTTTTAGGACCTTGTAATCTACGCTGGGGCCAAGAGGAAAAGGACCTCTGAAAGAACCGAGGAAGGAAGTGAAGACCCTCAAGAGAATAAAAATGGAGTGACCTCCAGTGAAGAGGAGAATGATGAGGAAGAGGGAGGCAAAAATAATCAGGCAGATGACGAAGATGACGACGACGACGATGACGACGACCGTAATGAAGATGATGATGAGGAGGAGGACGATGATGATGACCATGATGAAGATGACAACCAGAAACGTTATGACTTCAGGCAGAGGAAAGCTGCCGTTCGCTACCAGGCACCACGGGAGGGTTAGATATTTTCTGTTGAAACTATTTGCATCTTTTATTTCACTGAAGTCTGTATACTTCTAGCCATCAGCACCGGTGCATGGACTCTACATTTATTGTCACGCTTTAGTAGTAGTTGTTATTCCCATAACCTGTCCTTCTACTCGTTTCTCATGGTTGACCTTTTATTTCCCACAGAGCCCAAGACAAAGGCCATCTTCTTCAAGACTTCAAGACACTTGTCCCCATCCAGGCGGAGGTATAGGTTCAGCTCTACTGGTCCGAGAAGCCCTTACAACATAAGGAGAGGCAACAGGTCTGTAGACTAAAGAACCTAGTACCTACTACCTTCCATGTCTGACCTATCAAGTTTAGTTTAACATTCTTTCCTAACTATTACAACAAATCACAATTCATTCCTAAGTTCTACTTCCTTGTGCTTCTGATTTCTGGCATCCACAGGAGTGTGTCTGATAGGTAAGTCATTGTCAGTGTGTCAGATGTGTGGTGACATCAGGGTTTCCGTAATGGCTGGTTTCTTGGTCATTGATTTGTGTGCATTATGTTGTCTGTATTAGTCAGTGACGTTACTGACCTCTTAACCTCTGGCTCTGCCATACTCCTTTCTTTACTGTGTAGAAGAAGACATGCCATCCACAGTAGTGACTCAACCTCCTCGTCGTCCTCCTCTTCCTCCTCCTCCTCTGACGATGATAAGTTCCAGAGGAGGAGGAGGAAGAGCAGGAACAGATCGGTGAATAGATGTCTTCCCATGAATCTACTGAAGGAGGATGTCCTGGGAATCCACAAGGACAGGATGAAGATTGGAGCCAGTCTAGCTGACGTTGACCCCATGCAGATAGACCAGACAGTAAGTCTAGCTGACGTTGACCCCATGCAGATAGACCAGACAGTAAGTCTAGCTGACGTTGACCCCATGCAGATAGACCAGACGGTAAGTCTAGCTGACGTTGACCCCCATGCAGGTAGACCAGACGGTAAGTCTAGCTGACGTTGACCCCCATGCAGGTAGACCAGACGGTAAGTCTAGCTGACGTTGACCCCATGCAGGTAGACCAGACAGTAAGTCTAGCTGACGCACCAGTCATATGTTAAGTCCGTGAGGGGGAATGAAAGAGGGAAAGGATAGATAACTGGGACAGCCCCGGACAACCATTGTCCAACATTGAAATGGTGTAACGTTGTTTTCTAGGTGCGTTTTGACAGCATTGGGGGACTGACCAGACACATCTCTGCCCTGAAAGAGATGGTGGTCTTCCCTCTGCTTTACCCAGAGGTGTTTGAGAGGTTCAAGATCCAACCACCAAGGTAGCGAGAAATACATGTTTAGAAAGTCATCCATACTGTTACGGTGAAATGATCTAGGATCTGTTGTTGCTCTTGATGCTGTAGATTCTTACTGTGTGTGTGTGTAGGGGCTGTTTGTTCTACGGACCTCCTGGAACAGGGAAGACTCTAGTGGCCAGGGCGTTGGCTAACGAGTGCAGTCAGGGAGAGAGGAAGGTCTCTTTCTTCATGAGAAAGGGAGCAGACTGCCTCAGCAAGTGGGTGGGAGAGTCCGAACGGCAGCTACGTCTTCTCTTCGACCAGGTCATTACCTACCGTTATTCTCCATGGAAGTTGGCTTCTTGTTCTGAAATATATTGTGTTCCAGGATGTTGAAACCAAGATGAGTTGGGAGGAGGAAATACTAAAAAATATTTTTTATTTTATTTTTTACAAATCTTTTAGGCGTATCAGATGCGGCCATCGATTATATTCTTTGATGAGGTTGATGGGTTGGCTCCCGTCCGCTCAAGCAGACAGGACCAGATACACAGGTTAGACACTTGTGTTGATCACTGGAACAAATTGATTTGAATACAAACATTTATTGCTTCTCGTTTTTAGCTATTTGGTATCTTTTTGTTTAGTACGACTTGGTAAAGTGGGAATAATGTTCTGTATGTGTTTCCATCTTACAGTTCCATCGTGTCCACTCTCCTTGCCCTGATGGATGGGTTAGACAGCAGAGGAGAGGTCGTGGTGATCGGAGCGACTAACCGTCTGGATTCTATAGACCCAGCTCTCAGGCGACCTGGGCGCTTCGACCGAGAGTTCCTCTTTGGCCTGCCTGACAGAGAGGTGAGACGAGGGTCTTAGTGACCACGGCTGTAGTCATTAGTGCACGCTGTAGAAAACAGTTTTGCAACAAAAAAACAGATTTCTAGTAGACACATTCAGGTAGGTCCCTCTCTGTTTGGTTGAGTTTGCTTCCGTTTGGTTCCTAGTGAATAAACCACTGATGGAGGTCATGTTTGTTCAAATCATATTATGTGTGTGCACGCACATACACACACAGTACCTGTCAAAATAGTGGGCACCTACTCATTCAAGAGTTTTTCTTTATTTTTACTATTTTCTACTTTGTAGAATAATAGTGAAGTCATCAAACTATGAAATAACACATTGAATCATGTAGTAACCAAAAAAAGTGTTAAAACAAATCAGAATATATTTTATATTTGAGATTCTTCAAAGTAGCTACCCTTTGCCTTGATGACAGCTTTGCACACTCTTGGTATTCTCTCAACCAGCTTCATTAGGTAGTCACCTGGAACGCATTTCAATTAACAGATGTGCCTTGTTAACTTAATTTGTGGAACTTCTTTCCTTATTAATGCGTTTGAGCCAATCAGTTGTGACAAGAAAGGGGTGGTATACAGAAGACAGCCCTATTTGGTAAAAGAACAAGTCCATATTATGGCAAGAACAGCTCAAATTAGCAAAGAGAAGCGACAGTCCATCATTACTTTAAGACATGAAGGTCAATCAATCCGGATAATATCAAGAACTTTTAACATTTATTCAAATGCAGTCGCAAAAACCATCAAGTGCTATGATGAAACTGACTCTCACGAGGACCACCACAGGAATGGAAGACCCAGAGTTACCTCTGCTGCTGAGGATTATAAATTCATTAGAGTTACCAGCCTCAAAAATCAGCAATTAACTGCACCTCAAATTGCAGCCCAAATAAATGCTTCACAGAGTTCAAGTAACTGACACATCTCAACATCAACTGTTCAGAGGAGACTGTGTGAATCAGGCCTTCATGGTCGAATTGCTGCAAAGAAACCACTACTAAAGGACACCAACAATAAGAAGAGACTTGCTTAGGCAAAGAAACGCAAGCAATGGACATTAGACTGGTGGAAATCTGTCCTTTGGTCTGATGAGTCCAAATTTGTGAGACGCAGAGAAAGTGAGCGGATGATCTCCGCATGTTTGGTTCCCACCGTGAAGCATGGAGGAGGAGGTGTGGGGGTGCTTTGCTGGTGACACTGTCAGTGAATTATTTTGAATTAAAGGCACACTTAACCAGCATGTTTACCACAGCATTCTGCAGCGATTCGCCATCCCATCTGGTTTGGGCTTAGTGGGACTAACATTTGTTTTTCAACAGGACAATGACTATTTGACCAAGAAGGAGAGTGATGTAGTGTTGCATCAGATGACCTGGCCTCCACAATCCCCCGACCTCAACCCAATTGAGATGGTTTGGTATGAGTTGGACCACAGAGTGAAGGAAAAGCAACCAACAAGTGCTCAGTATGTGTGAGAATGACTTCAAGACTGTTGGAAAAGCATTCCAGGTGAAGCTGGTTGAGAGAATACCAAGCGTGTGCAAAAGCTGTCAAGGCAAAATGTGGCTACTTTGAAGAATCTCAAGTATAAAATGTTTTGATTTAATAAAAATAATAAAAAAATGTTGTTACTACATGATTCCATATGTGTTATTTCATAGTTTGGATGTCTTCACTATTATTTTACAATGTAGAAAAATAAAAGCCCTTGAATGAGTAGCTGTCCAAACTTTTGACTGGTCCTGTATGTATGATAAAAGATCACTTGTGTGAGACGTAAACCGGTAACATTGCTTTGTTCTACTAAGATTAGGGTATTTTGTTTTTGGAAACATTCATATTTGACATAAATGGTCATGTTTTTGTCCACTGCAGGCTCGGAAGGATATTCTGCAGATCCACACCAGACAGTGGACTCCCCAGCCATCAGCCTCGTTCCTGGAAGAACTGGCAGACAAGTGTGTTGGTATGTTTTCTTTTAATCCCTCCCAAACCAACCAATCGTTTTTAAAAGATGACCCATTCTTTCAAATGTCATTTTAAAATTCCAAGCTGTTAAATATTTCAATAGGCTCACTGAAAATGTTGTGTGTGGTGTGTGTGTGTGTGTATAATCAGAACATGTAGAGGATGCTCTCTTGCATTGTCAGACTGTTTCCCGACGTCCTCCTGCTCTGGTCTCCTAGGTTACTGCGGTGCTGACATGAAGGCGGTGTGTGCTGAGGCGGCTCTGTGTGCCCTGAGGAGACGCTACCCTCAGATCTACTCCTCGTCCCAGAAGCTGGTTTTAGATGTGGCATCTATCTCCATCGGCAGCAGGGACTTCCTGTCAGCCATGAGGAAGACGGTCCCAGCCTCCCAGAGAGCTGTGTCGTCCCCGGCCAAGGCTCTGACTCCTGTGGTCCAGCCACTGCTTGGTGCAGCCTTACAGACTGTACTGGGTGCAGTTAGCAGGCTGTTCCCACATGCAGAACAGGGGCTCAAGAGAGATAAGCGAGACAACGGTGAGTCAACTGGGACAAGATATTTTTTTTTTTTTTTTGCCAAAGCTTTTGCTACAGTGTGCCCTAATAAACATGACCCAGGTTTGGTATGCCTGTTGTATAAGAATGGGTATGTTGTATTGTGTTCTTGAACGTCATACTTGGTTTATCGTGCTCTAAGATGTTTCGCCACTTGTCTTCAGGTGTCCTCCCAGCTGGTGTTTTAGATGCTGATCTCCTGCACAGTGAAGATGAGGACTCCTCTGTCTGCATCACCGGTCTCTCTCACAAGGCCAAGGCAGCTGGGGGCTTCCTGCATTTCAGCAGGCGAGTAACAGGTTGTCCAACGCACAGAAATACCTTATTCCAAATGTGTCTTTCTCCCACTCCTCCCTGAAGTGTGCACGGGACATCTTTTGAAATCTGTGTTGGGGACTGAAGTGTACACTTCATGAGAATGGGTACTGAGCTCCGGTCTTGTAAAGTATTTTATAGTCTTTTTCTCTCCCCTCTCCTCTGTTCTCCCAGGAGCGTGCTGAACCAGCCCACATCTTACCGTCCCAGGCTGCTGCTGGCAGGGCGTCCTGGGTCAGGTCAGAGCAGTCACCTGGCCCCTGCTGTGCTCCATGCCCTGGAGAAGTTCACAGTTTACACCCTGGACATGGCCGTGCTGTTCGGAGTCAGCACCACCTCTCCTGAGGAGGCCTGCGCTCAGGTACTGGATCACACCCTGTTTTCTGTATAGTGCACTATTGAGCCCTGTGCCATCGGCCATGACTGTCCATCTCTGGGTTCATCTTTAGTCTTTTCTTGAGTCCTTGATTCTTCACATATTTGGAGAAGGTCCTAGGAGAGAGGAGTCAAATAAAGACTTTTGAGATGAACCCAGAGATGGACAGTATTGATGAACCTAGAGATGGGCAGTATTGATGAACCTAGAGATGGACAGTATTGATGAACCTAGAGATGGACAGTATTGATGAACCTAGAGATGGACAGTATTGATGAACCTAGAGATGGGCAGTATGTGATGTCTTGTATGTTTGGACTCTTAGCTCTTCTGTGAGGAGGCATGCAGGTCCATATAAACACTGATCTGTAATGATGTGTTTCGTTGTGTTGTAGATGTTCTGTGAGGCCAAGAGGACGTCCCCCAGTATCCTTTATATCCCTCACATCCAGAGGTGGTGGGACACGGTGGGGTCTGCTCTCAGAGCTACCTTCCTCAGCTTGTTACAGGACATCCCCTCATTCTCACCCATCCTGCTGCTGGCCACCTGTAATGTCCCCCACAGCAGCCTCTTCCCTGAGGTAGGTACTGTAGACACACACCGCCCCACAGCAGTGTAACGGGATGTAGTGAACACACCGCCCCACAGCAGTCTAACAGGATGTAGTGAGCACACCGCCCCACAGCAGTCTAACAGGATGTAGTGAACACACCGCCCCACAGCAGTCTAACGGGATGTAGTGAACACACCGCCCCACAGCAGTCTAACGGGATGTAGTGAACACACTGCCCCACAGCAGTCTAACGGGATGTAGTGAACACATCGCCCCACAGCAGTCTAACAGGATGTAGTGAACACACCGCCCCACAGCAGTCTAACAGGATGTAGTGAACACACCGCCCCACAGCAGTCTAACAGGATGTAGTGAACACACCGCCCCACAGCAGTCTAACAGGATGTAGTGAACACACCGCCCCACAGCAGTCTAACAGGATGTAGTGAACACACCGCCCCACAGCAGTCTAACAGGATGTAGTGAACACACCGCCCCACAGCAGTCTAACAGGATGTAGTGAACACACCGCCCCACAGCAGTCTAACAGGATGTAGTGAACACACCGCCCCACAGCAGTTGGATGTAGTGAACACACCGCCCCACAGCAGTCTAACAGGATGTAGTGAACACACCGCCCCACAGCAGTCTAACAGGATGTAGTGAACACACCGCCCCACAGCAGTCTAACAGGATGTAGTGAACACACCGCCCCACAGCAGTCTAACAGGATGTAGTGAACACACCGCCCCACAGCAGTCTAACAGGATGTAGTGAACACACCGCCCCACAGCAGTCTAACGGGATGTAGTGAACACACCGCCCCACAGCAGTCTAACGGGATGTAGTGAACACACCGCCCCACAGCAGTCTAACAGGATGTAGTGAACACACCGCCCCACAGCAGTCTAACAGGATGTAGTGAACACACCGCCCCACAGCAGTCTAACAGGATGTAGTGAACACACCGCCCCACAGCAGTCTAACAGGATGTAGTGAACACACCGCCCCACAGCAGTCTAACAGGATGTAGTGAACACACCGCCCCACAGCAGTCTAACAGGATGTAGTGAACACACTGCCCCACAGCAGTCTAACAGGATGTAGTGAACACACCGCCCCACAGCAGTCTAACAGGATGTAGTGAACACACCGCCCCTAACATCACCAACATGGCAGTGTATTTTGTCTGCTGTGTGTTATGTGAGTGTAGGATTTTGATGTTTTTTAAGGACTCTTTCTTGGAAGATTAGTCCAAACGAGGACTAAAAGAGATCCTAATAAAATCTAATCACCAAAGGGACACAAGCCCTAGAAAATGTGCACTCATTCCCTCCCCCTGTGGGAGAAGCTGGAGGGTTGGAATTTGGCTTCTGGGCAGGGGATCAGTCAGAATGATCTCGTTAATTCCCATTCAGCTGAATGTTATGTTCACTTGGTGAATCATCACCCCCCCATAGGTCCAGGACCTGTTCTGTGCTGAGTATGGAGAGGTGCTCCAGGTTCAGGTCCCAACCCCACAAGAGAGAAGGAACTTCTTTGACGATCTCATCGTAAACCAGGCTGCCAAAGCTCCTGCATCCCAGAAGAAAGCAGGTAAGACTGCATCATACTCTTGAGATATTCTAGTGGAATCCTGGATAATGGTCCAAAATGGTTAAACAAGCTCAACTTAAACTAGAACGTTCTCTGTACCAAAGCTGTCAGCACTCGCTCAGTCATGTGGTTGGTCACTAACCTTCCTGTTCTCCTCCCCAGTGCTTGCAGCCCTGGAGGTGCTTCCTGTTGCTCCCCCTCTTCCCCCAAGGATGCTGACAGAAAAGGAGCAGCAGCGATTGGAGGAGCAGGAGGAAGACACTCTCAGGGAGCTCCGCCTCTTCCTGCGTGATGTCACCAACCGCCTCTCTCAGGACAAACGCTTCAAGGCCTTTACCAAGCCTGTCGACCTGGAGGAGGTGAGACTGACCATCAATTGCTGTAGAAGTGTCTGCGTTCTAGAGGGGGGCGGGCTGCGTTCTAGAGGGGGGCGGGCTGCGTTCTAGAGGGGGGCGGGCTGCGTTCTAGAGGGGGGCGGGCTGCGTTCTGGGGGGGGGGGGGGGGGGGTCTGCATTCTAGAGGTGGGGGGGCCGCGCTCTGAGCCATGTATAAACATCAGATGAGGGTTAAATAAAGAGAAGAGGCCAGATGTTGTCTAAACATGGACATGGTAGAATCTCTATCACGTGGAGAATGGCTGACCTGTTGTTTTGATGGATCACGGTCTTGTCTAGGTACCTGACTATGCTACAGTTATAGAGCAGCCCATGGACCTGTCCACTGTCCTCTCTAACATCGACACTCACAAGTACGTGACTGTGAAGGAGTTTGTCCACGACGTGGATCTCATCTGGAAGAACTGTCTGGAATACAACCCTGACAAAGATCCTTCCGGTAGGAAATGGGCTATATCCAGAATGTTGTTGTATAACAGGATGTAGTGGGAGAATGTTTCCTTTATTTCATAAATTAATTTATTAATTCAACTAATCATTCATTACTTCATTCAGCCAACTATTAATTCATGAATCAATCCATTCATCATTTCATAATCATACTGATGACAAGTCTGTGTCCTGGATGTTTTCCAGATCGTCAGATCCGCCACAGAGCCTGTGCTCTGAAGGACACTGTTCAGGCCATCGTCAAAGACGAACTGGATGAAGACTTTGAGAAGATCTGCGAGGATATCAAGGAGTCCCGCAGCACAAGAGGTCAGGTGTTATTCTATTGGTGCAGAGTAGTTCCAGAAAGATGGTTCTAGAGTAGAAATGCATTTGATCTTTTAATTTGTTCAGGGACCAGTTGATCTGTTCTGCTGCTCTCCTGGATGGAGGAAAGAAGAGCGTTCCTGATAGATTTAAATATGAACTGCCTCTCTCTCTACTTCCAGGTTGCTCCACTTCAAGGTTCGCTCCATCCTACTATCACGTTCATCCCAAGACCAGAGCAGTGGATGCCAAGAGCACCGATGCAGCAGGCCCCTCTAAGGAGTCTACCGCTGCTGCTCCCTCAGCTGTGACCACGCCACGCCCTTCAGGTTAGCAAGCAACTCAACGTACAGACACACAATGCTACACAGGTTAGCATTTCACTACTCTGCAGACAGACTGTTGTTTCCACTAGCCCATAGAGAATGAGCTGCGGAGAGCTTTACAGATCTATCCTCTACAGATCTATCCTCTACTAACTGCTGGTAATGAGAGACGGGATGATAACACCGTGTCAGTTTCTCTCACCATGTTTACACTCATCATTCAGTCATTCATAAAGGTGGTTTTTGAATTGGCTTTGATTATCTGGTCATCTGCTTCTCAGCAGCTCAGAAGAAGAAGCGCAGGAAGAGCCGCTGGTGCAACGGCATCATCAGGAAAAGGTCCTCTCCTCACACTTCTAAAGACCACTCTGCTGTGGTGGAGTCTGGAGAGGAAGAGGAGGAGAGGAGAGGGGCAGAGAGTGAGGAGGAGGAGGGGGGTGATGCTGCAGCAGAGTCAGGCCTGGAGGAGCTGGAGATCACTGGGGCTGAGGAGACCCCCATGGAGCATGAGGAACCAGTCCAACAGGAGAACCAGGACAGACAGCCCATGGAGAAAGACACTAAGGACAGCCGGACCACGGAGGAGGCTAGCCAGGCTACAACGGAGGCTACCCAGCCCAGGGTGGAGGTAGCTGTGGAGGCTAGGGCTGGAGACCAGAGCAGTGAGGGCACCCAGGACCCTGTAGTGGTGGTTGGAGCCCAGAAAAACCACTTCTTACCAGAAGGGGGAGACAATGTATGTTATTTTGTTGTAAAATGGATGTTGCTTTTTGTATGGATGATTCTCCTGCTGAATTGATCTTATTTTTCTGTTTCAACTGTTTCCTCATTCACCCAGGGGCAGGCGTCCTCTACAGACAAAACTGAGCCTCCGAGAGTGGAAGTGGACGAAGAGAATACCACAGGTGTGCAGCCTCCCATCCCACAATGAACACCGACACCCACACACACACACACACACTCTGTTGTTTTTAAGTTAACTTTGTTGAATTGTACACTCACTCCTCCCCTCTGTCCTCTTGTCAGAAGTAGGAGTGAGGCGTGTGACGCGGGGCTTGAAGTACCAGGGGATGCAGCAGGTGATGGATGTTGACCAGGAGATACTGGACCAGAAGACACAGCCCCCTGTGGTTGATCACAACAAACTAAAGGTAACAGATTATCACTGCAGCTGGTCCAGGGTCAGGTCGTCGCCCGAGCCTCCTAATGGAGGTTGTTAAATGATTTGTAGTTAAGGCAACTAGCTAGTGGCAGTCTATTGGAATTGTCATGACAATGACAGCAATAGAGTTGGCAAGAGCACAAATGGATCTGGAATCGGACAGAGGCACCTTCTTCCTTTAGACCAAGATGAAGGATATAAGACCTCTGTGCTGAGCTGGTTTTCTGGTCCTTCATTTCAGGAGCTGCTTCAGAGAGCGGTGTCTAAGACTGAGGGATATGAGGTCTATCAACTGGAGAAGCTATACGCCTTGTTATGTCAGAGTATCTACAGACATCGCAAAGACTACGACAAGACTGCCCTGCTGAAGGTTTGTCATTCTAGACATTTCAGTTTGTATGAACTTGTGAAACATCTCATTGGGCAATTTTTGAGTTTCTCTATGTTTTCTAATGTTTTCTTATTCTCTTTCCAGGAAATGGAATATGAAATTGAAGATTTTTCATAATGAGTTTTATACAATAAAGATGTAGCTAGTCATGAATTGCACGTATTTCCCCGTTGTCTAAATGTATAAAGAACAAGTCTAGAACTATATTTTGATAGAAATATACAGATGTGTATTTCCTAACAACTTGTATACTGGTGCT
Source organism: Oncorhynchus clarkii lewisi (assembly GCF_045791955.1). Taxonomy (NCBI): domain Eukaryota; kingdom Metazoa; phylum Chordata; class Actinopteri; order Salmoniformes; family Salmonidae; genus Oncorhynchus; species Oncorhynchus clarkii. The sequence continues at coordinate 4,140,675 of NC_092149.1, read as the reverse complement.
TTTATTTAATTAAAGTGTTTTTTTTTTACAAGTATTTGTTCCTGTGTCTTGTTATACCATAAAGGCATGACGACATTGATGTGTTAATTGGTTGAAAAATATCTATTACCAGTTAAAGCGGAATACAAACTGAGCATGGTGCAGCCTCAGGTGATGTTTTTTTGGGCGTCAGACGGTAACGATAAATACTGTATGCATACAAACGTCAGGACCGTCACTTTTTAAATGCTTGTATTCGTTGATAGACATTTTATTTGAAGCAACATTTCTCTATGCATGCGTGACAGATGTCGCCTATGAATGACGTCAAGACGTACCGCATTAACGTGATGACGCCGCTTAATCATTAAACTGCCATAAAAAAAAAAAACACTGATATAATTTGATGGACAAATGGCTTACTTGAAGTGACTAATGTCGTGGCTTCCTGCCTTTTTTAAAATACGTCTGTAAAGGGATATCAGTCGGGAAAAGAACTGTTGCAGCGAAAATGTTCCATGTTTTCATCTGCAGACAGCGGTGAACTGGACTCGCCTGCCTCCGAGCAAAACTACTGCAGTCCGGCAGAGAGCTCTGGCTGAACTGTACAAGAGGTAGGCTAGCTAACATTAGACGAGAACCTAAGACAAATTGCGGGGGGCAGGAGAGCCTGCGCAGAAGCTACCTCTTGTCCTGGTAAGTACACGCAAACTCAGCTGCTGTTCTGTGGTGGCTAGCTACAGTATTTGGCTTCCAGCGCAATGTCTATCCCAGGTGTAAACTGGCTGGCTAGATGCAGAAATGGAAGCTAGGTTAGTTAGCTAGATCTGGATAGCTAGCAATCTAATAAGATAAATCAATTTGCTATAGTCACACTGCATATAATTTTTTTTTCTGCATAAACAAATGGCATTAAGAGCAATTGGGTCCAAACGTATTGTAAATGACCAGCTACTACAAACTAGACAGTTGCTACAAACAAGTTGCACTAGTGTGCAGAAATAATCATTGTAATAGGTTTCACATGCAAAAGGTGGTATAGCTAGGACACATTTCAACTTCACTGTAATTACTGTACAATGAACGTACTATTACCGTTATACAGTAATCCATACATATTGTAGCTGTTCAAGTGACGCTATATTGGATGGAACCTGTCAAATACATATTTTTTTTATTTCAGTCCACAGATGAAAATATTGGAAGTTTTAGAATGTGAATCAAACCATCACTAGCGGAAGGTCAAATCCATTCCAGACACATCTCTTTACACAAAGTTATCTTGGAGGATAGCCTACCTACAAAATGGCAAGCAGGAGGAAGTCAACAACACCTTGCATGGTCCTGCCTTCTTCTAACGTGATGGAGGAGCAGGATGCAGACATGCAGGTGGGGGAGGGAAAGGATGGAGCTGAGAGCGCTGCAGAGGGACTTACAGACACCGCTGTGGTCTCCACTGACCCAGAGACAGGTGGGGAAGGGTTTTATTCATCTTCAACATGTTGCTCACACCTGTTTTCTTGAAATGTTAATCACCTGGCTCGATCTTGACTGGCTGCATCACTGCTTGGTATGGCAAATGCTTGGCATCCAATCGCAAGGCGCTACAGAGGGTAGTGCGTACGTTCCGGTACATCACTGGGGCCGAGCTCCCTGCCATCCAGGACCTTTATACCAGGCGGTGTCAGAGGAAAGCCCTAACAATTGTCAGACTCCAGCCACCCAAGTCATAGACTGTTCTTTCTGCAAGTTTGGAACCAACAGAACCCCCCCCCCCCCCCCCCCCCCCAGCCATAAAACTGTTAACCAATAACTACCCGGACTAACTATCTGCATGGACCCTTTTTGCACTCTTGACCTCTTGACCTTACACTGCTGCTACTGTTTATTATCTATCTTGTTGACCAGTCACTTTGTCCCTACTTATATGTACATATCTGCATCAATTACATCGTACCCCTGCACATTGACTCGGTGCTGGTACCCCTTGTATATAGCCTAGTTATCTTTACTCTGGATATAATCAAATTTATTTATAAAGCCCTTCTTACATCAGCTGATATCTCAAAGTGCTGTACAGAAACCCAGCCTAAAACCCCAAACAGCAAGCAATGCAGGTGTAGAAGCACAGTGGCTAGGAAAACCTCCCTAGAAAGGCCTAAACCTAGGAAGAAACCTAGAGAGGAACCAGGCTATGAGGGGTGGCCAGTCCTCTTCTGGCTGTGCCGGGTGGATATTATAACAGAACATGGCCAAGATGTTAAAATGTTCATAAATGACCCGCATGGTGAAATAATAATCACAGTGGTTGTCGAGGGTGCAACAAGTCAGCACCTCAGGAGTAAATGTCAGTTGACTTTTCATAGCCGATCATTAAGAGTATCTCTACCGCTCCTGCTGTCTCTAGAGAGTTGAAAACAGCAGGTCTGGGACAAGGTAGCACGTCCGGTGAACAGGTCAGGGTTCCATAGCCGCAGGCAGAACAGTTGAAACTGGAGCAGCAGCACGGCCAGGTGCTATTCCTTGTGTTATTATTTTTCCCTTTTCTCTTCTCTTTCTCTCTGCGTTGTTGGGAACGACCCGTAAGTAAGCAGTCTACACCTGTTGTTTACCAAGCATGTGACAAATAAAATGTGATTTGATTTGGTTCTGTAGGCACTAAACAGGAGAAAAGCTTTTGAAACCTATATGAAATGCCCATATTGACCTACTGTTTCAACACCGATCTGCTATGGTGTGCTCTACTCCTGAAAATGACCCTCGTTCTCTGATGTAGTTAAACTAACATAGCTGAGCAATTTACTTTTCAGAGCACGACATCAGTCATTCCAGCGGAGAGGACGGTGTCACCTGCACAGGAGTGAAACGCAGCAACCAACCAACCCTGGAGCAGACGCTCAGTGACCTTCTCTCGGATGGGGGATACACACAGCATGAGACGGAAGAGAGCGATGACCCCGCATCAGCTGGCATCTCACTCAGCAAAACCCCCATCATGAAGATGAGGGGTAAATCGGAACCGAAGAGGATCGCCGTGTCTCTGAAAGCAGCCGAGGAGAGTGACGGGATGGGAGAGAGTGAAGGGGAGCAGGAGCCTATCGAAGCACCTCTGGGGCTGGGTTCCCTCACTCCTGTAGAGAAGATGAGCCCACATTACACCGAGTCCATGAAACACAGTGTTCTCCTAAACATTCCCAATATGATGTCTGCAGAGCACAAGAAATCCTCTGTCCTCAGCTCCAATATGTCTGGACTCCAGCTCCCCCCTGGTCTGGCCCAGGTCCTCTCAGCTCTGCAGGCCCAGCAGGTGATCATATTTTCAAATTCTTTGAAATTGTAAATTGTATAAAACAAATCACCTTTCACTGCTGTTGATACTATTGTAATGTTACTGATAAATAAGTGACTAAAACCTCTCTCTCTCTCTTGCATTCTCCTTCTCCCTCCCTCCCCGCAGAGCGCCCAAGCCCAGCTCCTCATCCCCGTCAGCAGTATCCCCTCATACAACCAATCCATGGATACCAACACAGTCCTGGTCAACACCTACAAGAAGTTCCCGTACCCTTCGGTGTCAGAGATCATGGGTCTGTCGGCTCAGACCAAATTCAGTGAGGAACAGATAAAGATCTGGTTCTCTGCCCAGCGTCTGAAGCACGGGGTCAGCTGGACACCCGAGGAGGTGCTTTTTCTGTTAGATTCATGTTTGTCTTATACCAGAGTTACATTTTTTGGGGCGGACATAGTGTTTTTATTGTGATTTAAAAAAAAACATATTTTCACTCATTTGAATATATATGTTTTAATTGTTGTCGCCTCTGTTGAAGGGGGCGCTTGCAAGTACGCATTTCGTTGTACCATTTACACTACGTCTATCCTGTGCATATGACAAATAAACTTTTTGATTTGAGGTGGAGGAGGCTAGGAGAAAGCAGTTCAACGGGACTGTGCACACGGTGCCTCAGACCATCACTGTTATCCCGGCCCACCAGCTCTCTGCTGCGGCCAACGGCCTGCAGTCTATCCTCCAGACCTGTCAGATAGTAGGGCAGCCAGGCCTGGTTTTTACACAGGTTGGTACTTATTGATGACATTGTGGATGATATAATGTAATATTTTCTGTTTATAGTTTCTCAACTCAATATGTCTTGTCAGTTGTTGTAATATTGTTGAGTGAGTGAAACTTTTCTAAACTCTGAACAGGTTGGCACGCCTGTGACCACACCCATCACCTTGACAGTAGCAGGGATGCCAAGCCACAGCCTGGTCCCCAAGATGTCCTCCCACCAGACCAGCCCAGCGGTCAGTGAGATGAAGAGAGCCACCACTGTCCAGCCTCCCTCCCTGACTCCACAGGAGAACTCGGCCCTCAGCGCCGACCACTTCGGAATGCGGCCTAAGAAGTCCAAGGAGCAGCTGGCGGAGCTGAAAGCCAGCTACCTGAAGAACCACTTCGCCAGCGACGCGGAGATCGCCAGGCTCATGACGCTGACCTGCCTCACAAAAGGCGAGATCAAGAAGTGGTTCAGCGACACGCGCTACAACCAGCGCAACTCCAAGAACAGCAACGTCATCGTGTTCCATGACAGCCAGAGTCCCCGGGGTCACGGCAGCGGCACCACCATCGTCATTGACTCCAGCGACGAGACCCCTCAGTCTCCACCACCCACACCCACACCATCCATCAAAGAGAAAGAGCCACGCCCCAAGACCTGGAACTCCTTCCCAGACTTCACATTGCAGAAGTTCAAGGAGAAGACAGCAGAGCAGCTGGTGGTTCTTGAGGAGAGTTACCAGAAGGGAAGCACTCCGTCTGATGACGAGCTGACCCGGCTGAGGACGGAGACCAAGCTGACCCGGAGAGAGATCGACGCCTGGTTCACAGAGAAGAGGAAGGTAGTGGAGGCAGAGTCACCTGAGCTGAAAGCAGAGCGGATGGAGAGCGAGGCCACCTCGTCTAGAAAAAGATCCCAGACCCCTCCGGGTGGCCGGCGGCCAAACAGGGGGGACAAGAACATCAGAAAGAAAACCCCAGAGCAGCTCCACGTTCTGAAGAGTGCCTTTGTCCGTACCCAATGGCCCTCCACAGAGGAATATGACAAGCTGTCAGAGGAGAGCGGGCTGCCCAGGGTCTACGTAGTCAACTGGTTCGGAGATACCCGGTACTCCTTCAAGAACGGCAACCTCAAGTGGTTCTTCCACTACCAGAGCGGCAACGTGGAGGGACTGAACGGCAACAAAAACAGAAAGAGGAGGATACGTAACCGAGGCTGGGGGAGGTCTCGGAGCAGGAAGGCTAAGAGGTCAACCAGCACGGAGAAGTCACCACCACTGCCCATCATCAAGTTGAAGTCTGGGAAAGACATTCTGAAGGAGTATTACCTGAAGCACAAGTTGTTGAATGAGCAGGACCTGGATGAGCTTGTGACCAAGTCTAGTATGGGATACGAGCAGGTGAGAGAGTGGTTCGCTGAGATACACAAGAGGGAAAATATGGGTGCTGATCCGTTTGGGGATGCTGAGGTAAACGAGGACCAGCAGGAAGAGGAAGCGTTGCTGGGTGAGAATGAGATGGCACCTGACGAGCAGGATGACACTGTGGTGGGTGAGGAAGATGAGGAGGAGGATGACGACACTGATGAAAGTGATTCTTGGGAGCCCTCTCAGGGTGCCAGAAAAACACAGTCAGAGTAATGAAGGACAGCTGGGCTGTGTTCATTAGGCACCAAATGGACTGAAACAGGGAGGGACTACATGGAATTGTCCAATTTAGAAATGCCCAGTTTCACTTTCTGTTGCAAAACATTTTGCCATGGTGTGCCCAAATGAACACAACATTGGATTTAGTCAAACAGCACAAACACATTTCGCTTTCTCTTACGTATTTTAAAAGGTACTGTCTGAATGCAAGACTGAACGATAATATCCCACCAATACAAACGATATGTGCACCTTTTTACAGCGCTAGAGTAGCGCCATTAGTCAATCTAGTCAAGAATTACAACCAGTACTTTAAATACCTAATTTTACATGAATTGGTCAGACATTAAAATGCTGAAATTCAATTGATAATACAATATTTGATATGATGATAATGAATGGAAAATTAACATTTGTTGATCTACAGTATTCGGCACAGTTATTTATGTGCAATTAAGAGGTCCTTTTTTTAATGGCTAATGTCTCTCGTATATATCCCTATTATTATAGAGATTACAAGGTACTGTAAGTACATTCATGGAATGAATGCAATGAATCATGTGAAATCAGATGATATTATGGGTTCCCATTGAAATTGATTGGAGGAACCGCGGTGCCAAAGTTAACTATTGAATGTGGACTCCTGTGCTAGGAAAGACTTAGAAACCAAGGGACTCGAGAGTAGGAGTGCTGATCTAGGATCAGTTTAGCCTTTTAGATTCCAATGAGTCCATAGACTGACCCATGAGCTCGTGTGAATCCTTAAAGAGATGGTTGGGGCTAAGGCTTAAGAGGGTGTGAACAAATTCCAGCTCTGGCAAGTGTGGAAAAAAACCCTTAAAGCTTTTTTTGCAAAACTGGTTATACAAGAATAGCAATTTTTAAAGCTACGTAGCTTTCTCCAACTGTAGTGTATAATATACCATTACGAAGCTCTGAGTCTGTACTTTTGTACAATGTAAAAGATGACATACATACTCTAAGACTCTTTATGAATACGGGCCTGGAGGCCCAGTATGTACAGTACCAGTCAAAAGTTTGGACACACCTACTCATTCCAGGGTTTTTCTTTATTTGTACTATTTTCTACATTGTAGAATAGTAGTGAAGACATCACAACTATGAAATAACACATCACAATCATGTCGTCTCCAAAAAAAGTGTTATATATTTTTTTATTTTAGATTCTTCAAAGTAGCCACCCATTGCCTTGACAGCTTTGCACACTCTTGGCATTCTCTCAACCAGGTTCATGAGGTTGTCACCTGGAATGCATTTCAATTAACAGGTGTGCCTTGTTAAAGTAATTTGTGGAATTTCTTTCCTTAATGCGTTTGAGCCAATCAGTTGTGTTGTGACAAGGTAGTGAGGGTATACAGAAGAAAATACCAAGTCCATATTATGTCAAGAACAGCTCAAATAAGCAAACAGTCCATAAGTGACAGTCCATCATTACTTTAAGACATGAAGGTCAGTAAATCTGGAAAATTTTAAGAAGTTTTCATGTTTCTTCAAGTGCAGTCGCAAAACCCATCAAGTGCTATGATGAAAGGATTGCCACAGGAAAGGAAGACCCAGCGTTACCTCTGCTGCAGAGGATAAGTTCATTTGAGTTAACTGCACCTCAGATTGCAGTCCAAATAAATGCTTCACCGAGTTCAAGTAACAGACGCATCTCAACATCAACTGTTCAGAGGGGACTGCGTGAATCAGGCCTTCATGGTCAAATTGCTGCGAAGAAACCACTACTAGAGGACACCAATAAGAAGAAGAGACTTGCTCGTGTTTCCTGACCCAAGCAATGGACATTAATTAGACCGGTGGAAATCTGTCCTTTGGTCTGTAGGCCAAATTTTAGATTTTTGGTTCCAACCGCCGTGTCTTTGTGAGACGCAGAGTAGGTGAATGGATGATCTCTGCATTGTGTAGTTCCCACCGTGAAGCATGGAGGAGGAGGAGGTGTGGGGGTGCTTAGCTGGTGACACTCTGATTTATTTAGAATTCAAGGCACACTTAACTAGCATGGCTACCACAGCATTCTGCAGCGATACGCCATCCCATCTGGTTTGGGCTTAGTGGGACTATCATTTGTTTTTCAACAGGACAATGACCCAACACACCTCCAGGCTGTGTAAGGGCTATTTGACCGAGAAGGAGAGTGATGGAGTGCTGCATCAGATGACCTGGCCTCTACAATCACCCGACCTCAACCCAATTGAGATGGTTTGGAATGATTTGGACTGCAGAGTGAAGGAAAAGCAGCCAACTAGTGCTCAGCACATGTGGGAACTCTTTCAAGACTGTTGGAAAAGCATTCCTCATGAAGCTGGTTGAGAGAATACCAAGGGAGTGCAAAGCTGTCAAGGCAAAATGTGGCTACTTTGAAGAATCTCAAATATAACATATATTTTCATTTGTTTAACACTTCTTTTTTAGTTGGTTACTACATGATTCCATATGTGTTATTTCATCATTTTGATGTCTTCCCTATTATTCTACAATGTAGAAAATAGTAAAAAATAAAGAAAAACCCTTGAATGAGTGGGTGTGGCCAAACTTTTGACTGGCACTGTATACTGTGGTGTCTCTGAAGGAAACTGACAGTGTAGCACTTATTATTGTGCACTTTGCCCACTACTGAATTAAAGACATGCTCCGGAACTTTTGCGACTACCAAGTGTTTTTTTAAACCTCCTGCTTTGGACTGGACGTGTCAGTGTTCAGAGCCCCCCTCGCAAGGTCTCTGTGTTCTATGCCAGTGATGTGAGGTAGTTCACAATTTAGCTGAACTCTACTTTCAGAACTACTGGCTAAAATGTATACAAAAAGTTCCGGAGAATCTCTTTAACATGTTCTTGTGGGGGGGAAACAACTTTGATTAGGCACCTTTATATTCCTTTTACCTTTTAATGGCTTTAGGAGACCAAGTCTCTTTTCAATATGAGCTCTTTTTAAACGCTGTAGAACTAAGTATTCTGCCTTGTATTGTCCTCCTCTGAAATGATTCTATTTTCAAGAGGATGCACCTTATTGACTTTACCCCTCTCCTTGTGGATCAATTCTAAAGTTGGGTGTTGATATGACACAAATGAAAATCAATGGTCTGTATGTGGCCTACTGCTTCCTGCACCAACCAACTGGCACAATGCGGGTCCCTATTTCAATCATGTGAAACTCTGCTGACTTGGAAACGTGTAACGTGAGTTTGAATTACGTAGAACTTTTATTGTTTTTCAGACTGCAGTACTTGTATGTATGAAGACTAGTGTCGGAGGACTTGATACAGGGCTGTTTTCAAACAAGTGTTTTTCTAATGTATGTTCAGATGCACGTTTGTTTTGCTTTTCTTTTTACAACGTTTGCAGACTATGCTCTCCCCAACTGTCATTTTAAATGACGAGTTTTGACATGTGCACATTAGTAGTACCAAAACATTGTTGCTAACCTGTAAGCCATGTCCTATATGCTCTGGTCACTGGGTTACAGCCTGGCCCGGACCTGATGAGTTACCAACGGTCTCTCAAACGATTCTAAACATGCTTTACCAAGTTCTAGTCACTTTGGTTCTAGAATCTCAATCTAGAATCTAGTTGAAACATCACAACATTTTACAGAAAAACGGATGGAACCTTCGGAACCTTTTTGAGGAGACAAAACCTATGTGCCTGCATGGCTCATTCTTTCTGAGCAGGGTTTCATCAAGACTTGACAACAGAAGAGGTGGAGGAGGAGAAGATCGTGGATACCTCATGCTCATCATAAACATTTCAAATTGGGCAGCATGTTATGCTGTGAAATCGTTAACGTTTTCATGCAGGAACAGTTATTTGTACCATAGTTAAGGTAAAAGATTTGAATTTTGAGCTCCATATAGTGCATGAAATAATCACCTGACTGCAGATGAAACAGCATTATGTGCTTGTCTTAGAAAAGTTGTTTTTAATGGTTTTATAATCTTTATTTATGATTAATCCTGTCTCTCAACTTCAACTAATAGCTTGTATGGCGTTTTACTGTTAATGTGTAAAAATATATTTTTTGAAGGCTCTTTGCCTTCTTCAGTTGGCAACTCAATGTATCCGCACTGCTCTTTTTTTTGTACAGTAGACGTGACATTGTGACCATAGTACATGACTGTTTTTATCCTAGTACAATAATTCTTACCTGTCTGTCCTCTTTGCTATTTCTCAATATTTAGAAAGGTGCTTGTTTAGTACTAATAGCCAACAGTTGAATACATCACTTTAATACATGCTTTAACAGTTTTCCTATTAGATTGTGCGCACACAATATTTGAACCTGTCTTTTAACATACTATTCTGCTAGCTACAGCTATAATGGATCATGTCAGCCAGTCTCCTTTCTCCTACTGTATTTATTAAGTGAGTTATTATCTATGAGAAGAATGTTTGGCTCAATGTTTGGTTTCTGGATATGTTGAGGTGCTTTGGGAAAAGTGAGAGAGTTTATTTGCAAACGTTATGGTAAACCAAGACATTTTTCATGTTGAGACAGAGTAGCCTTGGAGCTGAAAACTCAGTGGAAAAAGCTTTAGTCCCCTGAGCCATAGATTTTTGCAATGCTTTTTAATTGAAATCAAACTGTTTTTTTTTTAGGCTGTGGCTTGATTTAGACAAATATATATTTTATTACTTGTTTTGTGGACAAAATACAATACATTTGGACGAAAAGGCGTGTATTTTGGTGTCTTATAAAATATTTAACTTCAAAATATGACTGGAGTTTCTCTTATAGAAAATATTACAGCATTTCATTGAAGAAAGTAAAGCGTCTGTCATTGGAACATATCGTCCGGAACACATTCTATATTTTTCTGTTTCCCAACGGTCATATTAGCTTGTAACACTGCACACGTTGACGTTTGTTTTGTTTTTTAGTGTTGGTAAAATCTGAATTCGCTGTCATTCATCGTTTGAAATGGAGATTTTCGGTAGCACCTTTGACGATTCGGTGTTCGAGGAATCAAGAGCGAAGCCGACTGTTGTTGCACTGTCGACTTACAATGCAAAGTTCTGTGAAGCAGAGGTGAGTGTTAACCAGCTACCTAACGTTAAGTAGCATCAGTTTTTTTTTTGCTAGCATTGCATTGTGTGGATATTTTTAACTACGAGTTATCTATTTCAACAGTGGTTTGGGGAGAGCATCGACACAGAGGACATTTTGGAGGTGCAAAAGATCTTCAAATTTCGAGCTGATATGGCGTACAGGCGAAAAAACTTCCAGGTATTGACCCCTCTTCCCTTGAGTCATTTAGTTACACACTGTCTTATCATATCCATCTAGTATCCAAATGCTTTTCTCATCCGTTAACTATATCCATTTCCCCAGGAAGCTTTAAACGCCTACACTACCTGCCTCTCCTATATCCCTGACGGCAACCTGGCCATTCGACGGGACATAATGGAGGGAATGGCAAGGTGCTGTTGTCACCTGGGGAAGAGAGTGGAGGCCCTGGAGATCACAGAAACACTTGTAAGAACCGTTGCTGTTGAGTGAGTCTTATCTTTATACATTATTGTAACATAATATGGTTTTTTATTATACATTAATAATACAAAATATCTAGTCTCGTCATCCAGCCAGCCCGCTCTTGTCTGTGGACAAGGTTACAGTATACCAGGTAGTAAAATGGTTGTTTTGAAAATTCATTCCATGGACAGAAAAATGAAGCCTCCAACACCTGTCACCTTACCGGTCTACTTCACCTGACTGCGAACGTCCACGAGCGCTTCGGAGACCTCAGGAGCCAGGCCACGTGTCTGCAGCAGCTGTGTTCTCTCCACCCCTACCACCAGTGGCACTGGATGAAGCTGGCAGAAAGCTACCTTCATCTTCTTCAGTCTCTGTCAACACCCTCAGGCTCCAGTCCTCTTCAACAGGGAGATGGTGTAGAGCCAAAGCCTGACTCTCAGACTGAGGAGCAACTGAAGGAAGAGCGTGACGGCGTTTGGCTCAAGGCCTGCATGTGTTTTGTCCGGGCCAGGTAAATAAATCAGTGAGAGACAAGCAGACATCCTATTGGCCTATTCTATATGGAATTCCATGGATACAAGTTTGTTGGGCAGTCTTTAGGACTGGTTTCCCGAACACAGATTGAGATTCTCCATTGAAAATGCTTCTTAGTCCAGGAAAAGTCTTACTTTACCTCTGGGGAAATTAGCCTTTGGATTAAAGCAGAGAGCATATTTACACATTCATCCTAAATGTCACTGTTTAGCACAGTCTTTGTCTTGTGAAGATGGTTGTTTGACTGTACTATGTTGCCTTGCCAGACTCCTCCTCAGGGCATTAAAGGGCCAACAGTCATCCTTTGTTCTCCAGAACAGTGAGAGAGCCCTACAGAAGGCTGATGAGGCTCTACGTTGGCTGGAACTGAAAGACACCACACTACAACTAGTCTCTGAGGTGAAACCGGTTAGAGACACAGTACATAGACTACTGTTCTCACATGGTGTCTATTCATCAAATAATGTCCTGTATTTTGTCTTCTGGTATGTTTAAATTAAAGGAAATGTGTGGCTTGCTGGCACCAAGATGTCATGGTTATGCTTTTAGATGTATTACAATTGTAATGTTTTGAAAAGATAAGAGGTACACTTCCGACCAGATTGATCATGCATCGTTATTGGTGATCTGCCCTTCAGGTGATGTCAGAAGATCTAGTTCCAGAGAGAATGAGAGAGGACAACCAGGATGGAGAGAGCTTGGCAGGTCTCTCTCTGAAGGACTTTGAAGACAGGTGGTGGAACAGACTGGTACAGACAGGAGTACTGAAGGAGGATGGACCTAAAATACCCTCTGTAAAGACCAACTAGGCTACACATTTTGATGAATGTATTTATTTGTTAATATTGCGTGTAACAATGTGCTGACCGCCATATGAAATTAAATATTGTCACAATCTACAGTCCAGTTTAATTAGATCATTGTTGTATTGCATTTCAAAGTAGAACCATTTGGAAAAAGTGTGATAAACTTTTGATTTGCCATTCTGCATTACCTCGGGCTTGACAGTGTATGGATCAGAAGATTTGTCAGAAGGTATGTTTGTTAAGAGGCCCGGCCCTTGGCTAAGCGTTGCACACATCACTAGGCTGTCACTCAGTGTGGTTCTATCAGGGTTGATGGGTGGAAGAGGAATTCATGTCTGTGACATGTTGTTTTTACTCCATTGAATTAACATGTACTGGAACACAAAGCTCTCAGCCTGAAGGCAGACAATGATCATCCTTATGAGATAATGATGTGATTGAAGTACTACTCCTGTACTCCAGGCATCAAGCAAAGCAAAACAGGCACATTTACTCTATGAAGGTTACTTGCCCATTTTCAGTTGTGAGAACATAATTTACCTCAAACAGGGTGTACTGTCACATTTCAGTATGATGCCATTTCAGTTACTTAGGAACAGTAAACCACTGGCCAGTCTTGAGAAGTGGGTGTCTGTCCAACAAGCCGGTTGTCCCTCCATAAAGAAGGTAATTGCTGTTAAAGGGTCGCCAGGTCAGGTTGTCTCCAGTACTATAATCACTGGAGAAGGTTCTCTGGAACAGGACAGGCCTGGTTGCAGTGCGTCTCTGTGTGATCCAGTCAAACCTGTGGCTCCGGGGACCTGTGTAGTAAGACTGATTAACCAAGCACTGGGAGGTTGGTGGTGCTGTTGGCTGAGTGTTGTGGTGTCTCTGCTGGGAGGTTGGTGGTGCTGTTGGCTGAGTGTTGGGGTGTCTCTGCTGGGAGGTTGTTGATGCTGTTGGCTGTTAGCTGAGTGTTGGGGTGTCTCTGCTGGGAGGTTGTTGGCTGAGTGTTGGGGTGTCTCTGCCGGGAGGTTGTTGTTGGTGCTGATGGCTGAGTGTTGGGGTGTCTCTGCTGGGAGGTTGGTGGTGCTATTGGTTGAGTGTTGGGGTGTCTCTGCTGGGAGGTTGGTGGTGCTGTTGGCTGAGTGTTGGGGTGTCTCTGCTGGGAGGCTGGTGGTGCTGTTGGCTGAGTGTTGGGGTGTCTTTGCTGGGTGGTTGTAGTTAGCTGAACCGTTGGGTTTTGGCTAGAGTATCTGAGCTGGGCTGTGGTAGTTGGTTGAACAGTAGATTGAGTGTTGAATCTGGGCACAACTGTGGTGGTTGGTTGATCCATAGCCTGGTTGTTGAAGTATCTGTTCTGGGTCGTGGTACCAGCACTGGGGCAAGGAAGGTTTGTCAGTGGGGTTGAGGTGGCTGCTGCTTGATGGGTGATAAGCGGCCTGGTAAGGTTGAGCTCCGTTGCCACGGTGAGGAAGGCTGGCACAGGCTTGGAGCTGGCGTAGAGCTTCCTGAACTCCAGGTCGAATGGCTTGACCGCGCTGCCCTTGAAGAGCACAGCCAGGCTTCTGTGGACCTGCCAGGACAGCCAGGTGAAACTGAGGAACAGAGCACAG
>NC_092149.1:4066199-4126471 GCF_045791955.1 Oncorhynchus clarkii lewisi | reverse complement strand
ATCTTCACCCTCCCACTCCTCCTCCTCCTCCTCCTCTCTCCATCTTCCCTCCTCCAGACGCCCCCCCTCCACACACACACACACACACACACACACCCGATGACAGTGAGATGTGAATGACGGTAGCTAGCGAGGTAAGTGGTGTTTGTGAGTGTGTTTGTCTGTGTTAAAGCCTCGGTCTGAAGGTTAAACACTTCCTGGTCCAGACTGTATCGTCGCCGTGTTGAGAAGGTAGAACTGTTTTAGTGAGTGAGGTCCTGGAGCAGAGAGAGCACCCACCCTCTTCTTCTGTTGTCCTGGAGCAGAGAGATACACCCACCCTGTCTTCTTCTGTTGTCCTGGAGCAGAGAGATACACCCACCCTGTCTTCTTCTGTTGTCCTGGAGCAGAGAGATACACCCACCCTGTCTTCTTCTGTTGTCCTGGAGCAGAGAGATACACCCACCCTGTCTTCTTCTGTTGTCCTGGAGTAGGGAGATACACCCACCCTGTCTTCTTCTGTTGTCCTGGAGCAGAGAGATACACCCACCCTGTCTTCTTCTGCTGTCCTGGAGCAGGGAGAGATACACCCACCCTGTCTTCTTCTGCTGTCCTGGAGCAGGGAGAGATACACCCACCCTGTCTTCTTCTGCTGTCCTGGAGCAGGGAGAGATACACCCACCCTGTCTTCTTCTGCTGTCCTGGAGCAGGGAGAGATACACCCACCCTGTCTTCTTCTGTTGTCCTGGAGCAGGGAGAGATACACCCACCCTGTCTTCTTCTGTTGTCCTGGAGCAGGGAGATACACCCACCCTGTCTTCTTCTGTTGTCCTGGAGCAGGGAGAGATACACCCACCCTGTCTTCTTCTGTTGTCCTGGAGCAGAGAGAGATACACCCACCCTGTCTTCTTCTGTTGTCCTGGAGAAGGGAGATACACCCACCCTGTCTTCTTCTGTTGTCATTATTAAGAGGAGTGTGATCAACATGGCGTCACTCAGCGTTCACTAATAACAGGCTGAGATACGAGAGGATGTTTCTCTGAAGTCTTCCTGCACACACTGACCTTGATTTTATAAAGACTGGTTATCAGTCACCTGGGCTCGTGACATTTCCAGCTAGTATGTTTAAAACATCACGTGTTTTAAAAAGCACAGAGCGTTGCTTCCGTGTTCTCATCGCAACACAGTGACTTGTGTCATCGGTTAGACCTGTAGGGACAGGGTGTCTCAGTCACCCTGTCTTGTCTCAGTCACCCTGTCTTGTCTCAGTCACCCTGTCTTGTCTCAGTCACCCTGTCTTGTCTCAGTCACCCTGTCTTGTCTCGGTCACCCTGTCTTGTCTCGGTCACCCTGTCTTGTCTCAGTCACCCTGTCTTGTCTCGGTCACCCTGTCTTGTCTCAGTCACCCTGTCTTGTCTCAGTCACCCTGTCTTGTCTCAGTCACCCTGTCTTGTCTTGGTCACCCTGTCTTGTCTCAGTCACCCTGTCTTGTCTCAGTCACCCTGTCTTGTCTCAGTCACCCTGTCTTGTCTCAGTCACCCTGTCTTCAATGTGGAGGCTATATACAGGGGTACCAGTACAGAGTCAATGTGGAGGCTATATACAGGGTGTTACGGTACAGAGTCAATGTGGAGGCTATATACAGGGGTACTGGTACAGAGTCAATGTGGAGGCTATATACAGGGGGTACCGGTACAGAGTCAATGTGGAGGCTATATACAGGGGGTACCAGAACAGAGTCAATGTGGAGGCTATATACAGGGGGTACCAGTACAGAGTCAATGTGGAGGCTATATACAGGGGGTACCGGTACAGAGTCAATGTGGAGGCTATATACAGGGGGTACCGGTACAGAGTCAATGTGGAGGCTATATACAGGGGGGTACCGGTACAGAGTCAATGTGGAGGCTATGTACAGGAGGTACTGGTACAGAGTCAATGTGGAGACTATATACCGGGAGTACCGGTACAGAGTCAATGTGGAGGCTATATACAGGGGGTACCGGTACAGAGTCAATGTGGAGGCTATATACAGGGTATTACGGTACAGAGTCAATGTGGAGGCTATATACAGGGGGTACCGGTACAAAGTCAATGTGGAGGCTATATACAGGAGGTACCAGTACAGAGACAATGTGGAGGCTATATACAGGGTATTACGGTACAGAGTCAATGTGGAGGCTATATACAGGGTGTTACGGTACAGAGTCAATGTGGAGGCTATATACAGGGGGTACCGGTACAGAGTCAATGTGGAGGCTATATACAGGAGGTACCAGTACAGAGACAATGTGGAGGCTATATACAGGGTATTACGGTACAGAGTCAATGTGGAGGCTATATACAGGGTATTACGGTACAGAGTCAATGTGGAGGCTATATACAGGGTGTTACGGTACAGAGTCAATATGGAGGCTATATACAGGGTGTTACGGTACATAGATAATGTGGAGGCTATATACAGGGTATTACGGTACAGAGTCAATGTGGAGTCTATATACAGGGTATTACGGTACAGAGTCAATGTGGAGGCTGTATACAGGGTATTACGGTACAGAGTCAATGTGGAGGCTATATACAGGGGGTACCTGTACAGAGTCAATGTGGAGTCTATATACAGGGTATTACGGTACAGAGTCAATGTGGAGGCTATATACAGGGTATTACGGTACAGAGTCAATGTGGAGTCTATATACAGGGTATTACGGTACAGAGTCAATGTGGAGGCTATATACAGGGTATTACGGTACAGAGTCAATGTGGAGGCTATATACAGGGTATTACTGTACAGAGTCAACGTGGAGGCTATATACAGGGTATTACGGTACAGAGTCAATGTGGAGGCTATATACAGGGGGTACATGTACAGAGTCAATGTGGAGGGTATATACAGGGGGTACCGGTACAGAGTCAATGTGGAGGCTATATACAGGGTATTACGGTACAGAGTCAATGTGGAGGCTATATACAGGGGGTACCGGTACAGAGTCAATGTGGAGGCTATATACAGGGGGTACCGGTACAGAGTCAATGTGGAGGCTATATACAGGGGTACCGGTACAGAGTCAATGTGGAGGCTATATACAGGGGGTACCGGTACAGAGTCAATGTGGAGGCTGTATACAGGGTATTACGGTACAGAGTCAATGTGGAGGCTATATACAGGGGGTACCGGTACAGAGTCAATGTGGAGGCTATATACAGGGGGTACCAGTACAGAGTCAATGTGGAGGCTATATACAGGGTATTACGGTACAGAGTCAATGTGGAGGCTATATACAGGGTGTTACGGTACAGAGTCAATGTGGAGGCTATATACAGGGGGTACCAGTACAGAGTCAATGTGGAGGCTATATACAGGGTATTACGGTACAGAGTCAATGTGGAGGGGTTCTGATACGTTGTTTGTTGCCTCCAGCCTTTAGGGACACACTGTTTTCACTTTCAATGACTCAATATTTTCATTTTTTTTATTACGAAAACAGACCACTGTGGTCGGGAATGTCAATACAATCCAACGAGCCGGGGAAATGATCACAAGTCAGTCATAACCTAAGCTAATAGGGCTCAAGGCCCGCGGGTCGAATAGGACACAAACGACTATGAATGAGTCATCAACTTTATTAAATCACGATCCTGATGTGCTCACGCTGGTGAATTCAACTTCAATGTCTCTGCTTTCGTGTGCCCCGATGACAGCTCGCAGCGGAGGGAGGGAGGGAGGGGAGGGAGGGGGGAGGGAGGGGAGGGAGGGGGAGGGGAGGGGAGGGGGGATGGATGGATGGAGGGGGGGGGGGTACACGTGCCAAAGTCCGAGCTGGGCTACTAAAATGTTGCAGTCTGGCATCGGTTTTAAAAGCTTGACAATGAATAACTCCAAAAACAACACAGCCTGCAACACAACACAGAGGAGAACCATGCAGGTCTTTTACAGCAACATTTAGGCAGTAAACGAGGCTGGCTACTCTACTGTATATACCATACAGTAAGACTGGCTACTCTACTGTAGATACCATACAGTAAGGCTGGCTACTCTAATGTAGATATCATACAGTAAGGCTGGCTACTCTACTGTAGATACCATACAGTAAGGCTGGCTACTCTAATGTAGATATCATACAGTAAGGCTGGCTACTCTACTGTAGATACCATACAGTAAGGCTGGCTACTCTAATGTAGATATCATACAGTAAGACTGGCTACTCTACTGTAGATACCATACAGTAAGGCTGGCTACTCTAATGTAGATATCATACAGTAAGGCTGGCTACTCTACTGTAGATACCATACAGTAAGGCTGGCTACTCTACTGTAGATATCATACAGTATGACTGGCTACTCTACTGTAGATACCATACAGTATGACTGGTTACTCTACTGTAGATACCATACAGTATGACTGGCTACTCTACTGTAGATACCATACAGTAAGACTGGCTACTCTACTGTAGATATCATACAGTAAGACTGGCTACTCTACTGTAGATATCATACAGTAAGGCTGGCTACTCTACTGTAGATATCATACAGTAAGACTGGCTACTCTACTGTAGATACCATACAGTAAGGCTGGCTACTCTACTGTAGATATCATACAGTAAGACTGGCTACTCTACTGTAGATATCATACAGTAAGGCTGGCTACTCTACTGTAGATATCATACAGTAAGGCTGGCTACTCTACTGTAGATATCATACAGTAAGACTGGCTACTCTACTGTAGATACCATACAGTAAGGCTGGCTACTCTACTGTAGATATCATACAGTAAGACTGGCTACTCTACTGTAGATACCATACAGTAAGGCTGGCTACTCTAATGTAGATATCATACAGTAAGACTGGCTACTCTACTGTAGATACCATACAGTAAGGCTGGCTACTCTACTGTAGATACCATACAGTAAGACTGGCTACTCTACTGTAGATACCATACAGTAAGACTGGCTACTCTACTGTAGATATCATACAGTAAGGCTGGCTACTCTACTGTAGATACCATACAGTAAGACTGGCTACTCTACTGTAGATACCATACAGTAAGGCTGGCTACTCTACTGTAGATACCATACAGTAAGGCTGGCTACTCTACTGTAGATACCATACAGTAAGACTGGCTACTCTACTGTAGATACCATACAGTAAGGCTGGCTACTCTACTGTAGATATCATACAGTAAGGCTGGCTACTCTACTGTAGATACCATACAGTAAGGCTGGCTACTCTACTGTAGATACCATACAGTAAGACTGGCTACTCTACTGTAGATACCATACAGTAAGACTGGCTACTCTACTGTAGATACCATACAGTAAGGCTGGCTACTCTACTGTAGATACCATACAGTAAGGCTGGCTACTCTACTGTAGATACCATACAGTAAGGCTGGCTACTCTACTGTAGATATCATACAGTAAGACTGGCTACTCTACTGTAGATACCATACAGTAAGACTGGCTACTCTACTGTAGATACCATACAGTAAGGCTGGCTACTCTACTGTAGATACCATACAGTAAGGCTGGCTACTCTACTGTAGATACCATACAGTAAGGCTACTCTACTGTAGATATCATACAGTAAGACTGGCTACTCTACTGTAGATACCATACAGTAAGACTGGCTACTCTTCTGTAGATACCATACAGTAAGGCTGGCTACTCTACTGTAGATACCATACAGTAAGACTGGCTACTCTACTGTAGATACCATACAGTAAGACTGGCTACTCTACTGTAGATACCATACAGTAAGACTGGCTACTCTACTGTAGATATCATACAGTAAGACTGGCTACTCTACTGTAGATACCATACAGTAAGACTGGCTACTCTACTGTAGATACCATACAGTAAGACTGGCTACTCTACTGTAGATACCATACAGTAAGACTGGCTACTCTACTATAATACACCATACAGTAAGGCTGGCTACTCTACTGTAGATACACCATCTATGTTAATGTTGAGTAACTCTAGGGGACTGATCTATGTTAATGTTGAGTAACTCTAGGGGAACTGTAGGGGACTGATCTATGTTAATGTTGAGTAACTCTAGGGGACTGATCTATGTTAATGTTGAGTAACTCTAGGGGAACTGTAGGGGACTGATCTATGTTAATGTTGAGTAACTCTAGGGGACTGATCTATGTTAATGTTGAGTAACTCTAGGGGACTGATCTATGTTAATGTTGAGTAACTCTAGGGGAACTGTAGGGGACTGATCTATGTTAATGTTGAGTAACTCTAGGGGACTGATCTATGTTAATGTTGAGTAACTCTAGGGGAACTGTAGGGGACTGATCTATGTTAATGTTGAGTAACTCTAGGGGACTGATCTATGTTAATGTTGAGTAACTCTAGGGGACTGATCTATGTTAATGTTGAGTAACTCTAGGGGAACTGTCGGGGACTGATCTATGTTAATGTTGAGTAACTCTAGGGGACTGATCTATGTTAATGTTGAGTAACTCTAGGGTACTGATCTATGTTAATGTTGAGTAACTCTAGGGGACTAATCTATGTTACTGTTCAGTAACTCTAAGGGTAGTGATCTATGTTAATGTTGAGTAACTCTAGGGTAGTGATCTATGTTAATGTTAGTAACTCTAGGGGAACTGGTTGAATAACAGAGTCCATAGATAACAGTCACCAGGCCACCAGATGGTGAGGAACTCTAGGGGAACTGGTTGAATAACAGAGTCCATAGATAACAGTCACCAGGCCACCAGATGGTGAGGAACTCTAGGGGAACTGGTTGAATAACAGAGTCCATAGATAACAGTCACCAGGCCACCAGATGGTGAGGAACTCTGGGGGAACTGGTTGAATAACAGAGTCCATAGATAACAGTCACCAGGCCACCAGATGGTGAGGAACTCTAGGGGAACTGGTTGAATAACAGAGTCCATAGATAACAGTCACCAGGCCACCAGATGGTGAGGAACTCTAGGGGAACTGGTTGAATAACAGAGTCCATAGATAACAGTCACCAGGCCACCAGATGGTGAGGAACTCTGGGGGAACTGGTTGAATAACAGAGTCCATAGATAACAGTCACCAGGCCACCAGATGGTGAGGAACTCTTAGGGGAACTGGTTGAATAAACAGAGTCCATAGATAACAGTCACCAGGCCACCAGATGGTGAGGAACTCTAGGGGAACTGGTTGAATAACAGAGTCCATAGATAACATGTCGACCAGGCCACCAGATGGTGAGGAACTCTAGTGGAACTGGTTGAATAACAGAGTCCATAGATAACAGTCACCAGGCCACCAGATGGTGAGGAGCTCCAGAGATGGATGTTCCTGAACCCCCTTTACTATGAGGAGGAGACAGAGAAGATTAGAAGACACTCTCACTGTCCTTTCTCTCTCACTGTCCTCTCTCTCTCACTGTCCTCTCTCTCACCTCTCGCTTTCGCTGTCCCCTCTCGCTCTCGTTCTCACTGTCCTCTCTCCTTCACTGTCCCCTCTCTCCTCACTGTCCTATCTCTCTCTCTCCCTCACTGTCCCCTCTCACCTCTCTCGCTCGCTCTCTCTCTCACTGTCCTCTCTCTCTCACTGTCCCCTCTCTCGCTCTCACTGTCCCCTTCCTCTCACGTCTCTCGCTCGCTCTCTCTCTCTCACGTGCGCTCTCCTCTCTCTCTCTCTCTCTCCCTCTCTATCCTCTCTCTCTCTCCACTCCCCTCCCTCTCTCTCCTCTTTCTTATCTCTCTTTCTCATCTCACTCTGTCTCCTCTCCCCTCACTCTCTCTTTCCCTCCTCTCTCTCTCTCCACTCCCCTCCCTCTCTCTCTCTCTCCCCTCTCCTATCTCTCTTTCTCCTCTCCTCTCCCCTCTCTCTCTCTCCCCTCTCTCTCCTCTCCTCTCTCTCTCACTCCCCTCTCTCCCCTCCTCCGTATACCCTTGTTCCCTGACTACATTACAAATCATGTTGATTAGGAGAATGACATCTCAAAGCCCTTTTAGTTTCCTTCTCTCATTTGTCCCTCTCAGGCCCCTGTAGCCTGATAGTGATTGGTGATTGAGAGAGAAGGGTCTGGTAGGGTAGAGCTGTACTATATCACACTGGTTACTGTTAATTCACTGTAAGGTTGCGGAATTCTTGTGACTTGCCCAAAATTCCCTGGTTGGAAGATTCCCAGAATCAGAAGAGAATAAGCAGGAAACCTGTGAATATTCCAACTGGGATTTCTGGAAAGCCTGGGAATTAACTCTAGCTCATTGGGAAAATATGTGACTGTACTGAATCTCAAACGGAGCACTCGATCATTCCAAATGCCCATTCACGAGTCAATCTCAAACGGAGCACTGGATCATTCCATATGCCCGTCCACGAGTCAATCTCAAACGGAGCACTGGATCATTCCATATGCCCGTCCACAAGTCAATCTCAAACGGAGCACTCGATCATTCCATATGCCCGTTCACGAATGAATCTGAAACGCCAGGTGTCGAGCCATCGGGTCCCTCACTGCTCCCTTCGAGAAGCCCCTTCATCGTGTGCACCCTTCTTCCCATGAATATTAGCATGTTACCTAGCAACAACAGTCACTTCTACACCGCACTAAGAAATAGTCTGAATAATTTAAATCAGAATAATCTAATCTGTAATTTATTTTAGAAGTTTAATTTTGATATCTTGGTCGTGCGAGTTTCATGTATTTCATGAAAACTGCCCGTTATTAACTAGCTAGCTAACCAGCTAGTTACTTCCCCCGTTATTAACTAGCTAGCTAAACCTGAGCCAGGCACTTGTCCATTATTAACTAGCTAGCTAAACCTGAGCCAGTCACTTCCCCGTTATTAACTAGCTAGCTAAACCTGAGCCAGTCACTTCCCCGTTATTAACTAGCTAGCTAAACCTGAAGCCAGACACTTCCCCATTATTAACTAGCTAGCTAAACCTGAGCCAGGCACTTGTCCGTTATTAACTAGCTAGCTAAACCAGTCACTTGTCCGTTATTAACTAGCTAGCTAAACCTGAGCCAGTCACTTCTCCATTATTAACTAGCTAGCTAAACCTGAGCCAGTCACTTGTTCATTATTAACTAGCTAGCTAAACCTGAGCCAGTCACTTCCCGCTATTAACTAGCTAGCTAAACCTGAGCCAGACACTACCCCATTATTAACTAGCTAGCTAACCTGAGCCAGGCACTTGTCCATTATTAACTAGCTAGCTAAACCTGAGCCATTCACTTGTCCGTTATTAACTAGCTAGCTAAACCAATCACTTGTCCGTTATTAACTAGCTAGCTAAACCTGAGCCAGTCACTTCCCCGTTATTAACTAGCTAGCTAAACCTCAGCCAGTCACTTCCTCATTATTAACTAGCTAGCTAAACCTGAGCCAGTCACTTCCCCATTATTAACTAGCTAGCTAAACCTGAGCCAGTCACTTCCCCATTATTAACTAGCTAGCTAAACCTGAGCCAGTCACTTCCCCATTATTAACTAGCTAGCTAAACCTGAGCCAGTCACTTCCCCATTATTAACTAGCTAGCTAAACCTGAACCAGTCACTTCCCCATTATTAACTAGCTAGCTAGACTTGAGCCAGTCACTTCCCCATTATTAACTAGTGAGCCAACCTGAGCCCAGCCACTTCCCCATTATTAACTAGCTAGCTAAACCTGAGCCAGTCACTTGTCCGTTATTAACTAGCTAGCTAAACCTTCCAATACCCATGGTTCATAGCAAGTGAGGAAACCATGCTACAAGACAGGTCGGGTATCAATGTTCGCAAATTGATTTTGAATTTTGGCTATTGATATAAGTGTCAGTTGGACTGTAGTCCATCATGGTGACTGTAACATACTGCCTGGCTGTAGTACATCATGGTGACTGTACCATACTGCCTGGCTGTAGTACATCATGGTGACTGTACCATACTGCCTGGCTGTAGTCCATCATGGTGACTGTAACATACTGCCTGGCTGTAGTACATCATGGTGACTGTAACATACTGCCTGGTTGTAGTACATCATGGTGACTGTAACATACTCTATGGCTGTAGTTCATCATGGTGACTGTAACATACTGCCTGGCTGTAGTCCATCATGGTGACTGTACATACTGCCTGGCTGTAGTCCATCATGGTGACTGTAACATACTGCCTGGCTGTAGTCCATCATGGTGACTGTAACATACTGCCTGGCTGTAGTCCATCATGGTGACTGTAACAGACCCTTATGGCTGTAGTACATCATGGTGACTGTAACATACTGCCTGGCTGTAGTCCATCATGGTGACTGTAACATACTGCCTGGCTGTAGTCCATCATGGTGACTGTAACATACTGCCTGGCTGTAGTCCATCATGGTGACTGTAACATACTGCCTGGCTGTAGTCCATCATGGTGACTGTAACATACTGCCTGGCTGTAGTCCATCATGGTGACTGTAACATACTGCCTGGCTGTAGTCCATCATGCGGACAAACCCCTCCCCCTAACCCGGGGGACCTGTGCGCCGAGAGAGAGAGCAGGGTGAGAGAGAGAGGTCTGGTCTATTTTCAGTCAAATTTGCCTTCCCGAGCCCTGGTTGTGTTACCCTCGTGACGTGGTTGGTTCCTGCACCACTACCCCACCACCTGACTGCATCTCGGCGTGTCGTGGTGTGACAGCCCTGCTCGGTCCACCCTACTACGACCCAGAAGCCCCCCCGCGACCCCCAGAACCAGGCATAACACCGGTGTCAACAGTTGAGCTAACAGCCAAAGGAACATCCAGTCGGTCAGCTAACCAGCCAGGCCTGTAGCGTTCATGAACACCTGTTGAGCAGCGCAGGCAGCACGTAGCAGCCCAACGGCTCCAAGATACCTTCTAGTCATGAACACCTGTTGAGCAGTGCAGGCAGCACATAGCAGCCCAACGGCTCCGACACAATCTTCTAGTTATAGCTTGATCGGAAAAGTCATTAAGAGAGTCGGTACTGTAGCCCACGCTAGGCTAAAGCTGGCCTAATGTTTTGTTTTGCTACTTGGCTTGGAAATTTAAACCAAACCTGTCAGGAGTCATATAGCTGACACAGAGCTTATTTATTTATAGACCTGAGAGAGGAGAGGATGGGAGAGGAGAGAGGGAGGGGAGGAGAGTAGGGGGAGGGGAGGGGAGGAGAGAGAGAGGGGAGGGGAGAGAGAGGGGAGAAGAGAGGGGAGGGGAGCGGAAAGGAGGGGAGGGGGGGAGAGAGGGGAGAGAGAGCGGAGAGGGAAGGGGAGCGGAGCGGAGAGGGAAGGGGAGCGGAGCGGAGAGGGGAGGGAGGGGAGGAGGAGAGGGAGGGGAGGAGAGTAGAGAGAGGGGAGCGGAGAGGAGAGAAAGGGGAGGGGAGAAGAGTAGGGGAGCGGAGAGGAGAGAGGGGAGCAGAGAGTAAGGGAGGGGAGGAGAGGTGAGGAGACTTGCTGCCATGAACCAATGTAGGTCTCAGTCAGGTCCAACAATGAGGTGGTCTTCCTAAATGGATTAGTTTGATTTTTGTATGGGTCCTAATCCCCTGAACCTCTGGATGGGTCCTATCTGAACCTAGGACCAACCCTAATCCCCTGGACCTCTGGATGGGTCCTAACCCCCTGAACCTCTGGATGGATCCTAATCCCCTGGACCTCTGGATAGGTCCTAATCCCCTGAACCTCTGGATGGGTCCTAACCCCCTGAACCTCTGGATGGATCCTAATCCCCTGGACCTCTGGATGGGTCCTAATCCCCTGGACCTCTGGATGGGTCCTAACCCCCTGGACCTCTGGATGGGTCCTAATCCCCTGGACCTCTGGATGGGTCCTAATCCCCTGGACTTCTGGATGGGTCCTAATCCCCTGGACCTCTGGATGGGTCCTAATCCCCTGGACTTCTGGATGGGTCCTGGACTCCTGGATGGGTCCTGGATTTATGGATGGGTCATAACCCCCTGGACTCCTGGATGGGTCCTAACACCCTGGACTCCTGGATGGGTCCTAACACCCTGGACCTCTGGATGGGTCCTAACACCCTGGACTCCTGGATGGGTCCTAATACCCTGGACCTCTGGATGGGTTCTAATCCCCTGGACCTCTGGATGGGTCCTAATCCCCTGGACTTCTGGATGGGTCCTGGACTCCTGGATGGGTCCTGGATTTATGGATGGGTCATAACCCCCTGGACTCCTGGATGGGTCCTAACACCCTGGACCTCTGGATGGGTCCTAACACCCTGGACTCCTACATGGGTCCTAATACCCTGGACCTCTGGATGGGTCCTAACACCCTGGACTCCTGGATGGGTCCTAATCCCCTGGACCTCTGGATGGGTCCTAACCCCCTGGACTCCTGGATGGGTCCTGGACTTCTGGATGGGTCCTGGACCTCTGGATGGGTCCTAACCCCCTGGACTTCTGGATGGGTCCTAACCCCCTGGACTCCTGGATGGGTCCTAACCCCCTGGACTCCTGGATGGGTTCTAACCCCCTGGACTTCTGGATGGGTCCTGGACTACTGGATGGGTCCTGGACTACTGGATGGGTCCTAACCCCCTGGACTTCTGGATGGGTCCTAACCCCCTGGACTTCTGGATTGGTCCTAATCCCCTGGACTCCTGGATGGGTCCTGGACTTCTGGATGGGTCCTGGACTTCTGGATGGGTCCTGGACTTCTGGATGGGTCATAACCTCCTAGACTTCTGGATGGGTCCTAATCCCCTGGACTTCTACATGGGTCCTAATCCCCTGGACCTCTGGATTGGTCCTGGACTTCTGGATGGGTACTAATCCCCTGGACTTCTGGATGGGTCCTAACCTCCTGGACTTCTGGATGGGTACTAATCCCCTGGACTTCTGGATGGGTCCTAATCCCCTGGATTTATGGATGGGTCCTGGAAGTCTGGATGGGTCCTAATCCCCTGGACTTCTGGATGGGTCCTAACCCCCTGGACTTCTGGATGGGTCCTAATCCCATGGACTTCTGGATGGGTCCTAATCCCCTGGACTTCTGGATGGGTCCTAATCCCCTGGACTTCTGGATGGGTCCTAATCCCTTGGACTTCTGGATGGGTCCTAATCCCCTGGACTTCTGGATGGGTCCTGGACTTCTGGATGGGTCCTAATCCTCTGGACTTCTGGATGGGTCCTAATCCCCTGGACTTCTGGATGGGTCCTGGACTTCTGGATGGGTCCTAACCCCCTGGACTTCTGGATGGGTCCTGGACTTCTGGATGGGTCCTAACCTCCTGGACTTCTGGATGGGTCCTGGACTTCTGGATGGGTCCTAACCTCCTGAACTTCTGGATGGGTCCTAACCCTCTGGACTTCTGGATGGGTCCTAACCCCCTGGACTTCTGGATGGGTCCTAACCTCTTGGACTTCTGGATGGGTCCTAACCCCCTGGACTTCTGGATGGGTCCTAATCTCTTGGACTTCTCCCTCTACAACTGCTGTACTGGCTGATTGACCCCGTCCTCCTCTTAGGGTTCTTAGCCCTGCTCCCCTAACAAGCCAGACAGACATGCAGCCAGACAGGCAGCCAGCCAGCCAGGCAGGCAGGGCAAGCAGGCCAGAAGTCCAGAAGTCCAGGACCCACGTACAACATGAAACCACGTTCATTCACGTTAGAGGCCTGCTAGAGTTAGCGGCAGGCCGGCGGGCGAGTGCTATCCACCGTCGTAGTACGGATGAGGCCTGACCTGTAATGAAGCTGGCTAGCTATCCACCGTCGTAGTACGGATGAGGCCTGACCTGTAATGAAGCTGGCTAGCTATCCACCGTCGTAGTACGGATGAGGCCTGACCTGTAATGAAGCTGGCTAGCTATCCACCGTCGTAGTACGGATGAGGCCTGACCTGTAATGAAGCTGGCTAGCTATCCACCGTCGTAGTACGGATGAGGCCTGACCTGTAATGAAGCTGGCTAGCTATCCACCGTCGTAGTACGGATGAGGCCTGACCTGTAATGAAGCTGGCTAGCTATCCACCGTCGTAGTACGGATGAGGCCTGACCTGTAATGAAGCTGGCTAGCTATCCACCGCCGTAGTATGGATGAGGCCTGACCTGTAATGAAGCTGGCGAGCTTTATGAAACCGGTAGGATGCCCCTCTGGTCTCCAGGACCAGGGTTTATCCATCTAATGCATCTTCACTGTACTACAGAACATGGAGGAGTTTTTATATGAATTACACCCTTTTACTAATGTGCCCTGGTCTAAAGTAGTGTACTATATAGGGAATAGTGTGCCATTGGGTTATGGTCTATAGTAGTGCACTATATAGGGAATATGGTCCTGTTCTAAAGTAGTGCACTATATAGGGAATAGGGTTCCATTGGGTTCCGATCTATAGTAATGCACTATATAGGGAATAGGGTGCCATTGGGTTCTGGTCTATAGTAGTGCACTATATAGGGAATATGGTCCTGGTCTAAAGTAGTGCACTATATAGGGAATAGGGTCCTGGTCTAAAGTAGTGCACTATATAGGGAACAGGGTTCCATTGGGTTCCGATCTATAGTAATGCACTATATAGGGAATAGGGTGCCATTGGGTTCTGGTCTATAGTAGTGCACTATATAGGGAATATGGTCCTGGTCTAAAGTAGTGCACTATATAGGGAATAGGGCCCTGGTCTAAAGTAGTGCACTATATAGGGAATAGGGTTCCATTGGGTTCTGGTCTATAGTAGTGCACTATATAGGGAATAGGGTGACATTGGGTTCTGGTCTATAGTAGTGCACTATATAGGGAATAGGGCTATGGTCTATAGTAGTGCACTATATCGGGAATAGGGTGCCATTGGGTTCTGGTCTATAGTAGTGCACTATATAGGGCATAGGGTGCCATTTGGGACAGATAGTGTATATATACAGCCCTGCTCTGGTGCAGAGAAGTCACTTATAGTTGCGGGACCCCATCCAGCAGCCCACACAGCCAAGCCCTATTACCCAACCACAGTGTGGTCTACAGCAGGCTAGGAGATCAACCCACAGGCATGAGGTTATGGGTCCTCTGGGAGGGAGGGAGGGGGGGAGGGAGAGAGAGAGAGGGAGGGAGACAGAGGGGGGGAGGGAGAGAGAGGGAGGGAGACAGAGGGGGGGAGGGAGAGAGAGGGAGGGAGACAGAGAGAGGGAGGGAGGGAAGGGAGAGAGACAGAGAGAGAGGGAGAGATGGAAGGAGGGAGGGAGGGAGGGAGGGAGGGAGGGAGGGAGGGGAGAAATTGAGAGAGAGGGGGAGAGGAGAGAAAGAGATGGGAGGGAGGACGTTGAGAGAGAGCAACATTAACATAGATCAGTCCCCCTATAGTTCCCCTAGAGTTACTCAACATTAACATAGATCAGTCCCCTAGAGTTACTCAACATTAACATAGATCAGTCCCCCTATAGTTCCCCTAGAGTTACTCAACATTAACATAGATCAGTCCCCTAGAGTTACTCAACATTAACATAGATCAGTCCCCCTATAGTTCCCCTAGAGTTACTCAACATTAACATAGATCAGTCCTCTAGAGTTACTCAACATTAACATAGATCAGTCCCCTAGAGTTACTCAACATTAACATAGTTCAGACCCACAACCCCCTCAGTCTGATACACCGTTACACCCCCCCAGTCTGATACACCGTTACCCCCCACCCTCTGTCTGATACACCGTTACCCCCCACCCTCAGTCTGATACACCGTTACCCCCCACCCTCAGTCTGATACACCGTTACCCCCCCCCACCCTCAGTCTGATGCACCGTTACCCCCCCACCCTCAGTCTGATCTCCGTTACCCCCCCACCCTCAGTCTACGTTACCCCCCCCCCACTCTCAGTTTGATACTCCGTTACCCCCCCCACCCTCAGTCTGATACTCCGTTACCCCCCCCCCCACCCTCAGTCTGATACTCCATTACCCCCCCACCCTCAGTCTGATACTCCGTTACCCCCCCACCCTCAGTCTGATCCTCCGTTACCCCCCCCCACTCTCAGTCTGATACTCCATTACCCCCCCACCCTCAGTCTGATACTCCGTTACCCCCCCACCCTCAGTCTGATACTCCGTTACCCCCCCACCCTCAGTCTGATACTCCGTTACCCCCCCCACCCTCAGTCTGATACTCCGTTACCCCCCCACCCTCACTCTGATACACCGTTACCCCCCCACCCTCAGTCTGATACATCGTTACCCCCCCACCCTCAGTCTGATACACCGTTACCCCCCCCACCCTCAGTCTGATACACCGTTACCCCCCCACCCTCAGTCTGATACTCCGTTACCCCCCCACCCTCAGTCTGATACACCGTTACCCCCCAGCCTCAGTCTGATACACCGTTACCCCCCCCACCCTCAGTCTGATACACCGTTACCCCCCCCACCCTCAGTCTGATACACCGTTACCCCCCCCCCCACCCTCAGTCTGATACTCCGTTACCCCCCACCCTCAGTCTGATACACCGTTACCCCCCCCCACCCTCAGTCTGATACACTGTAACCCCCCCAACCTCAGTCTGATACACCGTTAACCCCCCCCCCCTCCACCCTCAGTCTGATACACCGTTTACCCCCCACCCTCAGTCTGATACACCGTTACACCCCCCTCCCCCGCTCAGGGCTGAAACAGAAATAACCGGAGAGCGCCAAAGCCCCTCTGAACTCCCCAGGCTCATCAGATGTTCCGCTGCGTTCTCTTCATCGTTATTCCGAGACATTCCACGGCACGCCAGAGCCCTCTCCCTAATCCCCACGGCATGCTAGTCATTATCAATACCATCCCCTGGCATTACCTCAGCCACATATTGTTGCTAAAGATTATTAGTTAAGAATAAACTAAACCTCCTGAAAGTCTTGAGTTTCATAGAGATTTATCAAGAGGAAATGTTATTCTTGGCTTTGTGGGACACACTTTGAACACATGGCTACCTCAAAGGCTGAACACAGGAACATGGTTACTACCTGGGACTAGATGAGATATTCACTGTGTCCTCAAAGGCTGAACACAGGAACATGGTTACTACCTGGGACTAGATGAGATATTCACTGTGTCCTCAAAGGCTGAACACAGGAACATGGTTACTACCTGGGACTAGATGAGATATTCACTGTGTCCTCAAAGGCTGAACACAGGAACATGGTTACTACCTGGGACTAGATGAGATATACACTGTGTCCTCAGAGGCTGAACATGGTTACTACCTGGGACTAGATGAGATATACACTGTGTCCTCAGAGGCTGAACATGGTTACTACCTGGGACTAGATGAGATATACACTGTGTCCTCAAAGGCTGAACACAGGAACATGGTTACTACCTGGGACTAGATGAGATATTCACTGTGTCCTCAAAGGCGGAACACAGGAACATGGTTACTACCTGGGACTAGATGAGATATACACTGTGTCCTCAAAGGCTGAACACAGGAACATGGTTACTACCTGGGACTAGATGAGATATTCACTGTGTCCTCAGAGGCTGAACATGGTTACTACCTGGGACTAGATTAGATATTCACTGTGTCCTCAAAGGCTGAACACAGGAACATGGTTACTACCTGGGACTAGATGAGATATACACTGTGTCCTCAAAGGCTGAACACAGGAACATGGTTACTACCTGGGACTAGATGAGATATTCACTGTGTCCTCAGAGGCTGAACACAGGAACATGGTTACTACCTGGGACTAGATGAGATATACACTGTGTCCTCAAAGGCTGAACACAGGAACATGGTTACTACCTGGGACTAGATGAGATATACACTGTGTCCTCAAAGGCTGAACACAGGAACATGGTTACTACCTGGGACTAGATGAGATATTCACTGTGTCCTCAGAGGCTGAACACAGGAACATGGTTACTACCTGGGACTAGATGAGATATACACTGTGTCCTCAAAGGCTGAACACAGGAACATGGTTACTACCTGGGACTAGATGAGATATACACTGTGTCCTCAGAGGCTGAACATGGTTACTACCTGGGACTAGATGAGATATACACTGTGTCCTCAAAGGCTGAACACAGGAACATGGTTACTACCTGGGACTAGATGAGATATACACTGTGTCCTCAAAGGCTGAACACAGGAACATGGTTACTACCTGGGACTAGATGAGATATACACTGTGTCCTCAAAGGCTGAACACAGGAACATGGTTACTACCTGGGACTAGATGAGATATTCACTGTGTCCTCAAAGGCTGAACACAGGAACATGGTTACTACCTGGGACTAGATGAGATATTCACTGTGTCCTCAAAGGCTGAACACAGGAACATGGTTACTACCTGGGACTAGATGAGATATACACTGTGTCCTCAAAGGCTGAACACAGGAACATGGTTACTACCTGGGACTAGATGAGATATTCACTGTGTCCTCAAAGGCTGAACACAGGAACATGGTTACTACCTGGGACTAGATGAGATATTCACTGTGTCCTCAAAGGCTGAACACAGGAACATGGTTACTACCTGGGACTAGATTAGATATACACTGTGTCCTCAGAGGCTGAACATGGTTACTACCTGGGACTAGATGAGATATTCACTGTGTCCTCAAAGGCTGAACACAGGAACATGGTTACTACCTGGGACTAGATGAGATATACACTGTGTCCTCAAAGGCTGAACACAGGAACATGGTTACTACCTGGGACTAGATTAGATATACACTGTGTCCTCAAAGGCTGAACACAGGAACATGGTTACTACCTGGGACTAGATGAGATATTCACTGTGTCCTCAAAGGCTGAACACAGGAACATGGTTACTACCTGGGACTAGATGAGATATTCACTGTGTCCTCAAAGGCTGAACACAGGAACATGGTTACTACCTGGGACTAGATGAGATATTCACTGTGTCCTCAGAGGCTGAACATGGTTACTACCTGGGACTAGATGAGATATTCACTGTGTCCTCAAAGGCTGAACACAGGAACATGGTTACTACCTGGGACTAGATGAGATATTCACTGTGTCCTCAAAGGCTGAACACAGGAACATGGTTACTACCTGGGACTAGATGAGATATTCACTGTGTCCTCAAAGCCTGAACACAGGAACATGGTTACTACCTGGGACTAGATGAGATATACACTGTGTCCTCAAAGGCTGAACACAGGAACATGGTTACTACCTGGGACTAGATGAGATATTCACTGTGTCCTCAGAGGCTGAACATGGTTACTACCGGGGACTAGATGAGATATTCACTGTGTCCTCAAAGGCTGAACACAGGAACATGGTTACTACCTGGGACTAGATGATATATACACTGTGTCCTCAAAGGCTGAACACAGGAACATGGTTACTACCTGGGACTAGATGAGATATTCACTGTGTCCTCAGAGGCTGAACATGGTTACTACCGGGGACTAGATGAGATATTCACTGTGTCCTCAAAGGCTGAACATGGTTACTACCTGGGACTAGATGAGATATTCACTGTGTCCTCAAAGGCTGAACATGGTTACTACCTGGGACTAGATGAGATATACACTGTGTCCTCAGAGGCTGAACATGGTTACTACCTGGGACTAGATGAGATATACACTGTGTCCTCAGAGGCTGAACATGGTTACTACCTGGGACTAGATGAGATATTCACTGTGTCCTCAGAGGCTGAACATGGTTACTACCTGGGACTAGATGAGATATTCACTGTGTCCTCAAAGGCTGAACACAGGAACATGGTTACGACCTGGGACTAGATGAGATATACACTGTGTCCTCAGAGGCTGAACATGGTTACTACTGGGGACTAGATGAGATATTCACTGTGTCCTCAGAGGCTGAACACAGGAACATGGTTACGACCTGGGACTAGATGAGATATACACTGTGTCCTTAAAGGCTGAACACAGGAACATGGTTACTACCTGGGACTAGATGAGATATTCACTGTGTCCTCAAAGGCTGAACACAGGAACATGGTTACTACCTGGGACTAGATGAGATATTCACTGTGTCCTCAGAGGCTGAACATGGTTACTACCTGGGACTAGATGAGATATTCACTGTGTCCTCAGAGGCTGAACATGGTTACTACCTGGGACTAGATGAGATATTCACTGTGTCCTCAGAGGCTGAACACAGGAACATGGTTACGACCTGGGACTAGAAGAGATATTCACTGTGTCCTCAAAGGCTGAACATGGTTACTACCTGGGACTAGATGAGATATTCACTGTGTCCTCAAAGGCTGAACATGGTTACTACCTGACAGTAGGAACATGGTTACCACCTGGCAGTAGGAACATGGTTACTACCTGGCAGTAGGAACATGGTTACTACCTGACAGTAGGAACATGGTTACTACCTGACAGTAGGAACATGGTAACCACCAGGCAGTAGGAACATGGTTACTATCTGGTAGTAGGAACATGGTTACCACCTGGCAGTAGGAACATGGTTACTACCTGACAGTAGGAACATGGTTACCACCAGGCAGTAGGAACATGGTTACCACCAGGCAGTAGGAACATGGTTACTACCTGACAGTAGGAACATGATTACTACCTTGCAGTAGGAACATGGTTACTACCTGACAGTAGGAACAGGATAACCACCTGGCAGTAGGAACATGGTTACTATCTGGTAGTAGGAACATGGTTACCACCTGGCAGTAGGAACATGGTTACTACCTGACAGTAGGAACATGGTTACCACCAGGCAGTAGGAACATGGTTACCACCAGGCAGTAGGAACATGGTTACTACCTGACAGTAGGAACATGGTTACTACCTGACAGTAGGAACATGGTTACCACCAGGCAGTAGGAACATGGTTACTACCTGGCAGTAGGAACATGGTTACCACCTGGCAGTAGGAACATGGTAACTACCTGACAGTAGGAACATGGTTACTACCTGGCAGTAGGAACATGGTAACCACCTGACAGTAGGAACATGCTTACTACCTGACAGTAGGAACATGGTTACCACCTGGCAGTAGGAACATGGTTACTACCTGACAGTAGGAACATGGTTACTACCTGACAGTAGGAACATGGTTACCACCAGGCAGTAGGAACATGGTTACTACCTGGCAGTAGGAACATGGTTACTACCTGACAGTAGGAACATGGTTACCACCTGGCAGTAGGAACATGGTTACTACCTGGCAGTAGGAACATGGTTACTACCTGACATTAGGAACATGGTTACTACCTGGCAGTAGGAACATGGTTACCACCTGGCAGTAGGAACATGGTTACCACCTGACAGTAGGAACATGGTTACTACCTGACAGTAGGAACATGGTTACTACCTGACAGTAGGAACATGGTTACTACCTGACAGTAGGAACATGGTAACCACCAGGCAGTAGGAACATGGTTACCACCAGGCAGTAGGAACATGGTTACTACCTGACAGTAGGAACATGGTAACCACCAGGCAGTAGGAACATGGTTACTACCTGGCACTAGGAACATGGTTACTACCTGACAGTAGGAACATGGTTACCACCTGACAGTAGGAACATGGTTACCACCTGGCAGTAGGAACATGGTTACTACCTGGCAGTAGGAACATGGTTACCACCAGGCAGTAGGAACATGGTTACTACCTGACAGTAGGAACATGGTTACTACCTGGCAGTAGGAACATGGTTACTACCTGGCAGTAGGAACATGGTAACCACCTGGCAGTAGGAACATGGTTACTACCTGACAGTAGGAACATGGTTACTACCTGACAGTAGGAACATGGTTACTACCTGACAGTAGGAACATGGTTACTACCTGACAGTAGGAACATGGTAACCACCAGGCAGTAGGAACATGGTTACCACCAGGCAGTAGGAACATGGTTACTACCTGACAGTAGGAACATGGTAACCACCAGGCAGTAGGAACATGGTTACTACCTGGCACTAGGAACATGGTTACTACCTGACAGTAGGAACATGGTTACCACCTGGCAGTAGGAACATGGTTACTACCTGGCAGTAGGAACATGGTTACCACCAGGCAGTAGGAACATGGTTACTACCTGACAGTAGGAACATGGTTACTACCTGGCAGTAGGAACATGGTTACTACCTGGCAGTAGGAACATGGTAACCACCTGGCAGTAGGAACATGGTTACTACCTGACAGTAGGAACATGGTTACCACCTGGCAGTAGGAACATGGTTACTACCTGGC
The DNA here is from genome assembly GCF_045791955.1 of Oncorhynchus clarkii lewisi. Classification (NCBI taxonomy): domain Eukaryota; kingdom Metazoa; phylum Chordata; class Actinopteri; order Salmoniformes; family Salmonidae; genus Oncorhynchus; species Oncorhynchus clarkii. The sequence goes on along the minus strand of NC_092149.1, from coordinate 4,104,413 downwards.
AGTAGGAACATGGTTACCACCTGGCAGTAGGAACATGGTTACCACCTGGCAGTAGGAACATGGTTACCACCTGGCAGTAGGAACATGGTTACCACCTGGCAGTAGGAACATGGTTACCACCTGGCAGTAGGAACATGGTTACTGCCTGGTAGTAGGAACATGGTTACCTGATTCACAACCTTACTTGGGCCGTGTTCTTGGTCAGCGTTCAGGGCATAGTGGTGAACCTGCTGTTCTGTATGGGTTGTCTGTAGGTGCTGTGTTCCTGGTCAGCGTTCAGGGCATTGTGGTGAACCTGCTGTTCTGTATGTGTTGTCTGTAGGTGCTGTGTTCCTGGTCAGCGTTCAGGGCATTGTGGGTAACCTGCTGTTCTGTATGTGTTGTCTGTAGGTGCTGTGTTCCTGGTCAGCGTCCAGGGCATTGCTGTGAACCTGGATCCAGTCTTCAGTACATGGATCCTCCACCAGCCTCAGAAGAGGAGCAGCAGGCAACAGGTAGAACACACACACACACACACACACACACCCCGTTGGACATTCTGTACCATGAGCTATTTACACAGGACAGACAATCTACACAGGGCAGACAATCTACACAGGGCAGACAATCTACACAGGACAGACAATCTACACAGGACAGACAATCTACACAGGACAGACAATCTACACAGGACAGACAATCTACACAGGACAGATAGAGAGGCTGGTTGGATATTACACAGGTTCAACCTATAGAGGACAGATAGAGAGGCCGGTTGGATAGAGGACAGATAAAGAGGCTGGTTGGATATTACACAGGTTCCGCCTTAGAGAGGCTGGTTGGATATTACACAGGTTCAGCCTTATAGAGGACAGATAGAGAGGCTGGTTGGATAGAGGACAGATAGAGAGGCTGGTTGGATATTACACAGGTTCAGCCTTATAGAGGACAGATAGAGAGGCTGGTTGGACATTACACAGGTTCAGCCTTATAGAGGACAGATAGAGAGGCTGGTTGGATATTACACAGGTTCCGCCTTAGAGAGGACAGATAGAGAGGCTGGTTGGACATTACACAGGTTCAGCCTTATAGAGGACAGATAGAGAGGCTGGTTGGATAGAGGACAGATAGAGAGGCTGGTTGGATATTACACAGGTTCAGCCTTATAGAGGACAGATAGAGAGGCTGGTTGGACATTACGCAGGTTCAGCCTTATAGAGGACAGATAGAGAGGCTGGTTGGACATTACACAGGTTCAGCTTTATAGAGGACAGATAGAGAGGCTGGTTGGATATTGCACAGGTTCAGTCTTATAGAGGACAGATAGACAGGCTGGTTGGACATTACACAGGTTCAGCCTTATACAGGACAGATAGAGAGGCTGGTTGGATAGAGGACAGATAGAGAGGCTGGTTGGATAGAGGACAGATAGAGAGGCTGGTTGGATAGAGGACAGATAGAGAGGCTGGTTGGACATTACACAGGTTCAGCCTTATAGAGGACAGATAGAGAGGCTGGTTGGACATTACACAGGTTCATCCTTATACAGGACAGATAGAGAGGCTGGTTGGATATTACACAGGTTCATCCTTATACAGGACAGATAGAGAGGCTGGTTGGACATTACACAGGTTCATCCTTATACAGGACAGATAGACAGGCTGGTTGGATATTACACAGGTTCAGCTTTATACAGGGCAGATAGACAGGCTGGTTGGATATTACACAGGTTCAGCCTTATAGAGGACAGATAGACAGGCTGGTTGGACATTACACAGGTTCAGCCTTATAGAGGACAGATAGAGAGGCTGGTTGGACATTACACAGGTTCAGCCTTATAGAGGACAGATAGAGAGGCTGGTTGGACATTACACAGGTTCAGCCTTATAGAGGACAGATAGAGAGGCTGGTTGGATATTACAGGTTCAGCGTTATAGAGGACAGATAGACAGGCTGGTTGGACATTACACAGGTTCAGCCTTAGAGAGGACAGATAGAGAGGCTGGTTGGACATTACACAGGTTCAGCCTTATACAGGACAGATAGAGAGGCTGGTTGGACATTACACAGGTTCAGCCTTATAGAGGACAGATAGAGAGGCTGGTTGGATATTACACAGGTTCCGCCTTAGAGAGGACAGATAGAGAGGCTGGTTGGACATTACACAGGTTCAGCCTTATACAGGACAGATAGAGAGGCTGGTTGGATAGAGGACATATAGAGAGGCTGGTTGGATATTACACAGGTTCAGCCTTATAGAGGACAGATAGAGAGGCTGGTTGGACATTACGCAGGTTCAGCCTTATAGAGGACAGATAGAGAGGCTGGTTGGACATTACACAGGTTCAGCCTTATACAGGACAGATAGAGAGGCTGGTTGGATAGAGGACAGATAGAGAGGCTGGTTGGATAGAGGACAGATAGAGAGGCTGGTTGGATAGAGGACAGATAGAGAGGCTGGTTGGACATTACACAGGTTCAGCCTTATAGAGGACAGATAGAGAGGCTGGTTGGACATTACACAGGTTCAGCCTTATAGAGGACAGATAGACAGGCTGGTTGGACATTACACAGGTTCAGCCTTATAGAGGACATATAGAGAGGCTGATTGGATAGAGGACAGATAGAGAGGCTGGTTGGACATTACACAGGTTCAGCCTTATAGAGGACAGATAGAGAGGCTGGTTGGATAGAGGACAGATAGAGAGGCTGGTTGGATATTACACAGGTTCAGCCTTATACAGGACAGATATAGAGGCTGGTTGGACATTACACAGGTTCAGCCTTATACAGGACAGATAGGCAGGCTGGTTGGACATTACACAGGTTCATCCTTATACAGGACAGATAGAGAGGCTGGTTGGACATTACACAGGTTCAGCCTTATACAGGACAGATAGACAGGCTGGTTGGACATTACACAGATTCAGCCTTATACAGGACAGATAGAGAGGCTGGTTGGACATTACACAGGTTCAGCCTTATACAGGACAGATAGACAGGCTGGTTGGACATTACACAGGTTCAGCCTTATAGAGGACAGATAGAGAGGCTGGTTGGACATTACACAGGTTCAGCCTTATACAGGACAGATAGACAGGCTGGTTGGACATTACACAGGTTCAGCCTTATAGAGGACAGATAGACAGGCTGGTTGGACATTACACAGGTTCAGCCTTATACAGGACAGATAGACAGGCTGGTTGGACATTACACAGGTTCAGCCTTATACAGGACAGATAGACAGGCTGGTTGGATAGAGGACATATAGACAGGCTGGTTGGATAGAGGACAGATAGACAGGCTGGTTGGACATTACACAGGTTCAGCCTTATACAGGACAGATAGAGAGGCTGGTTGGACATTACACAGGTTCAGCCTTATACAGGACAGATAGAGAGGCTGGTTGGACATTACACGGGTTCATCCTTATACAGGACAGACAGAGAGGCTGGTTGGACATTACACAGGTTCAGCCTTATAGAGGACATATAGAGAGGCTGGTTGGATAGAGGACAGATAGAGAGGCTGGTTGGTTAGAGGACAGATAGAGAGGCTGGTTGGATATTACACAGGTTCAGCCTTATAGAGGACAGATAGACAGGCTGGTTGGACATTACACAGGTTCAGCCTTATAGAGGACATATAGAGAGGCTGGTTGGATAGAGGACAGATAGAGAGGCTGGTTGGTTAGAGGACAGATAGAGAGGCTGGTTGGACATTACACAGGTTCAGCCTTATAGAGGACAGATAGAGAGGCTGGTTGGATAGAGGACAGATAGAGAGGCTGGTTGGTTAGAGGACAGATAGAGAGGCTGGTTGGATATTACACAGGTTCAGCCTTATACAGGACAGATAGAGAGGCTGGTTGGACATTACACAGGTTCAGCCTTATACAGGACAGATAGACAGGCTGGTTGGACATTACACAGGTTCATCCTTATACAGGACAGATAGAGAGGCTGGTTGGACATTACACAGGTTCAGCCTTATACAGGACAGATAGACAGGCTGGTTGGATATTACACAGGTTCAGCCTTATACAGGACAGATAGAGAGGCTGGTTGGACATTACACAGGTTCAGCCTTATACAGGACAGATAGACAGGCTGGTTGGACATTACACAGGTTCAGCCTTATACAGGACAGATAGACAGGCTGGTTGGACATTACACAGGTTCATCCTTATACAGGACAGATAGAGAGGCTGGTTGGACATTACACAGGTTCAGCCTTATACAGGACAGATAGAGAGGCTGGTTGGACATTACACAGGTTCAGCCTTATACAGGACAGATAGACAGGCTGGTTGGACATTACACAGGTTCAGCCTTATAGAGGACAGATAGAGAGGCTGGTTGGACATTACACAGGTTCAGCCTTATACAGGACAGATAGACAGGCTGGTTGGACATTACACAGGTTCAGCCTTATAGAGGACAGATAGACAGGCTGGTTGGACATTACACAGGTTCAGCCTTATACAGGACAGATAGACAGGCTGGTTGGACATTACACAGGTTCAGCCTTATACAGGACAGATAGACAGGCTGGTTGGATAGAGGACAGATAGACAGGCTGGTTGGATAGAGGACAGATAGACAGGCTGGTTGGACATTACACAGGTTCAGCCTTATACAGGACAGATAGAGAGGCTGGTTGGACATTACACAGGTTCATCCTTATACAGGACAGACAGAGAGGCTGGTTGGACATTACACAGGTTCAGCCTTATAGAGGACATATAGAGAGGCTGGTTGGATAGAGGACAGATAGAGAGGCTGGTTGGTTAGAGGACAGATAGAGAGGCTGGTTGGATATTACACAGGTTCAGCCTTATACAGGACAGATAGAGAGGCTGGTTGGATATTACACAGGTTCCGCCTTAGAGAGGACAGATAGAGAGGCTGGTTGGACATTACACAGGTTCAGCCTTATAGAGGACAGATAGAGAGGCTGGTTGGATAGAGGACAGATAGAGAGGCTGGTTGGATATTACACAGGTTCAGCCTTATAGAGGACAGATAGACAGGCTGGTTGGACATTACACAGGTTCAGCCTTATACAGGACAGATAGAGAGGCTGGTTGGATAGAGGACAGATAGAGAGGCCTGGTTGGATAGAGGACAGATAGAGAGGCTGGTTGGATAGAGGACAGATAGAGAGGCTGGTTGGACATTACACAGGTTCAGCCTTATAGAGGACAGATAGAGAGGCTGGTTGGACATTACACAGGTTCAGCCTTATACAGGACAGATAGACAGGCTGGTTGGACATTACACAGGTTCAGCCTTATAGAGGACAGATAGACAGGCTGGTTGGACATTACACAGGTTCAGCCTTATACAGGACAGATAGACAGGCTGGTTGGACATTACACAGGTTCAGCCTTATACAGGACAGATAGACAGGCTGGTTGGATAGAGGACATATAGACAGGCTGGTTGGATAGAGGACAGATAGACAGGCTGGTTGGACATTACACAGGTTCAGCCTTATACAGGACAGATAGAGAGGCTGGTTGGACATTACACAGGTTCAGCCTTATACAGGACAGATAGAGAGGCTGGTTGGACATTACACGGGTTCATCCTTATACAGGACAGACAGAGAGGCTGGTTGGACATTACACAGGTTCAGCCTTATAGAGGACATATAGAGAGGCTGGTTGGATAGAGGACAGATAGAGAGGCTGGTTGGTTAGAGGACAGATAGAGAGGCTGGTTGGATATTACACAGGTTCAGCCTTATAGAGGACAGATAGACAGGCTGGTTGGACATTACACAGGTTCAGCCTTATAGAGGACATATAGAGAGGCTGGTTGGATAGAGGACAGATAGAGAGGCTGGTTGGTTAGAGGACAGATAGAGAGGCTGGTTGGACATTACACAGGTTCAGCCTTATAGAGGACAGATAGAGAGGCTGGTTGGATAGAGGACAGATAGAGAGGCTGGTTGGTTAGAGGACAGATAGAGAGGCTGGTTGGATATTACACAGGTTCAGCCTTATACAGGACAGATAGAGAGGCTGGTTGGACATTACACAGGTTCAGCCTTATACAGGACAGATAGACAGGCTGGTTGGACATTACACAGGTTCATCCTTATACAGGACAGATAGAGAGGCTGGTTGGACATTACACAGGTTCAGCCTTATACAGGACAGATAGACAGGCTGGTTGGACATTACACAGGTTCAGCCTTATACAGGACAGATAGACAGGCTGGTTGGATATTACACAGGTTCAGCCTTATACAGGACAGATAGAGAGGCTGGTTGGACATTACACAGGTTCAGCCTTATACAGGACAGATAGACAGGCTGGTTGGACATTACACAGGTTCAGCCTTATACAGGACAGATAGACAGGCTGGTTGGACATTACACAGGTTCATCCTTATACAGGACAGATAGAGAGGCTGGTTGGACATTACACAGGTTCAGCCTTATACAGGACAGATAGAGAGGCTGGTTGGACATTACACAGGTTCAGCCTTATACAGGACAGATAGACAGGCTGGTTGGACATTACACAGGTTCAGCCTTATAGAGGACAGATAGAGAGGCTGGTTGGACATTACACAGGTTCAGCCTTATACAGGACAGATAGACAGGCTGGTTGGACATTACACAGGTTCAGCCTTATAGAGGACAGATAGACAGGCTGGTTGGACATTACACAGGTTCAGCCTTATACAGGACAGATAGACAGGCTGGTTGGACATTACACAGGTTCAGCCTTATACAGGACAGATAGACAGGCTGGTTGGATAGAGGACAGATAGACAGGCTGGTTGGATAGAGGACAGATAGACAGGCTGGTTGGACATTACACAGGTTCAGCCTTATACAGGACAGATAGAGAGGCTGGTTGGACATTACACAGGTTCATCCTTATACAGGACAGACAGAGAGGCTGGTTGGACATTACACAGGTTCAGCCTTATAGAGGACATATAGAGAGGCTGGTTGGATAGAGGACAGATAGAGAGGCTGGTTGGTTAGAGGACAGATAGAGAGGCTGGTTGGATATTACACAGGTTCAGCCTTATACAGGACAGATAGAGAGGCTGGTTGGATATTACACAGGTTCCGCCTTAGAGAGGACAGATAGAGAGGCTGGTTGGACATTACACAGGTTCAGCCTTATAGAGGACAGATAGAGAGGCTGGTTGGATAGAGGACAGATAGAGAGGCTGGTTGGATATTACACAGGTTCAGCCTTATAGAGGACAGATAGAGAGGCTGGTTGGACATTACGCAGGTTCAGCTTTATAGAGGACAGATAGAGAGGCTAGTTGGATATTGCACAGGTTCAGTCTTATAGAGGACAGATAGACAGGCTGGTTGGACATTACACAGGTTCAGCCTTATACAGGACAGATAGAGAGGCTGGTTGGATAGAGGACAGATAGAGAGGCCTGGTTGGATAGAGGACAGATAGAGAGGCTGGTTGGATAGAGGACAGATAGAGAGGCTGGTTGGACATTACACAGGTTCAGCCTTATAGAGGACAGATAGAGAGGCTGGTTGGACATTACACAGGTTCATCCTTATACAGGACAGATAGAGAGGCTGGTTGGATATTACACAGGTTCATCCTTATACAGGACAGATAGAGAGGCTGGTTGGACATTACACAGGTTCATCCTTATACAGGACAGATAGACAGGCTGGTTGGATATTACACAGGTTCAGCCTTATACAGGGCAGATAGACAGGCTGGTTGGATATTACACAGGTTCAGCCTTATAGAGGACAGATAGAGAGGCTGGTTGGACATTACACAGGTTCAGCCTTATAGAGGACAGATAGAGAGGCTGGTTGGACATTACACAGGTTCAGCCTTATAGAGGACAGATAGAGAGGCTGGTTGGATATTACAGGTTCAGCCTTATAGAGGACAGATAGACAGGCTGGTTGGACATTACACAGGTTCAGCCTTATAGAGGACAGATAGAGAGGCTGGTTGGACATTACACAGGTTCAGCCTTATAGAGGACAGATAGAGAGGCTGGTTGGATATTACACAGGTTCCGCCTTAGAGAGGACAGATAGAGAGGCTGGTTGGACATTACACAGGTTCAGCCTTATACAGGACAGATAGAGAGGCTGGTTGGACATTACACAGGTTCAGCCTTATAGAGGACAGATAGAGAGGCTGGTTGGATATTACACAGGTTCCGCCTTAGAGAGGACAGATAGAGAGGCTGGTTGGACATTACACAGGTTCAGCCTTATACAGGACAGATAGAGAGGCTGGTTGGATAGAGGACAGATAGAGAGGCTGGTTGGATATTACACAGGTTCAGCCTTATAGAGGACAGATAGAGAGGCTGGTTGGACATTACGCAGGTTCAGCCTTATAGAGGACAGATAGAGAGGCTGGTTGGACATTACACAGGTTCAGCCTTATACAGGACAGATAGAGAGGCTGGTTGGATAGAGGACAGATAGAGAGGCTGGTTGGATAGAGGACAGATAGAGAGGCTGGTTGGATAGAGGACAGATAGAGAGGCTGGTTGGACATTACACAGGTTCAGCCTTATAGAGGACAGATAGAGAGGCTGGTTGGACATTACACAGGTTCAGCCTTATAGAGGACAGATAGACAGGCTGGTTGGACATTACACAGGTTCAGCCTTATAGAGGACATATAGAGAGGCTGGTTGGATAGAGGACAGATAGAGAGGCTGGTTGGACATTACACAGGTTCAGCCTTATAGAGGACAGATAGAGAGGCTGGTTGGATAGAGGACAGATAGAGAGGCTGGTTGGATATTACACAGGTTCAGCCTTATACAGGACAGATAGAGAGGCTGGTTGGACATTACACAGGTTCAGCCTTATACAGGACAGATAGACAGGCTGGTTGGACATTACACAGGTTCATCCTTATACAGGACAGATAGAGAGGCTGGTTGGACATTACACAGGTTCAGCCTTATACAGGACAGATAGACAGGCTGGTTGGACATTACACAGATTCAGCCTTATACAGGACAGATAGAGAGGCTGGTTGGACATTACACAGGTTCAGCCTTATACAGGACAGATAGACAGGCTGGTTGGACATTACACAGGTTCAGCCTTATAGAGGACAGATAGAGAGGCTGGTTGGACATTACACAGGTTCAGCCTTATACAGGACAGATAGACAGGCTGGTTGGACATTACACAGGTTCATCCTTATAGAGGACAGATAGACAGGCTGGTTGGACATTACACAGGTTCAGCCTTATACAGGACAGATAGACAGGCTGGTTGGACATTACACAGGTTCAGCCTTATACAGGACAGATAGACAGGCTGGTTGGATAGAGGACAGATAGACAGGCTGGTTGGATAGAGGACAGATAGACAGGCTGGTTGGACATTACACAGGTTCAGCCTTATACAGGACAGATAGAGAGGCTGGTTGGACATTACACAGGTTCATCCTTATACAGGACAGACAGAGAGGCTGGTTGGACATTACACAGGTTCAGCCTTATAGAGGACATATAGAGAGGCTGGTTGGATAGAGGACAGATAGAGAGGCTGGTTGGTTAGAGGACAGATAGAGAGGCTGGTTGGATATTACACAGGTTCAGCCTTATAGAGGACAGATAGACAGGCTGGTTGGACATTACACAGGTTCAGCCTTATAGAGGACATATAGAGAGGCTGGTTGGATAGAGGACAGATAGAGAGGCTGGTTGGTTAGAGGACAGATAGAGAGGCTGGTTGGACATTACACAGGTTCAGCCTTATAGAGGACAGATAGAGAGGCTGGTTGGATAGAGGACAGATAGAGAGGCTGGTTGGTTAGAGGACAGATAGAGAGGCTGGTTGGATATTACACAGGTTCAGCCTTATACAGGACAGATAGAGAGGCTGGTTGGACATTACACAGGTTCAGCCTTATACAGGACAGATAGACAGGCTGGTTGGACATTACACAGGTTCATCCTTATACAGGACAGATAGAGAGGCTGGTTGGACATTACACAGGTTCAGCCTTATACAGGACAGATAGACAGGCTGGTTGGACATTACACAGGTTCAGCCTTATACAGGACAGATAGACAGGCTGGTTGGATATTACACAGGTTCAGCCTTATACAGTACAGATAGAGAGGCTGGTTGGACATTACACAGGTTCAGCCTTATACAGGACAGATAGACAGGTTGGTTGGACATTACACAGGTTCAGCCTTATACAGGACAGATAGACAGGCTGGTTGGACATTACACAGGTTCATCCTTATACAGGACAGATAGAGAGGCTGGTTGGACATTACACAGGTTCAGCCTTATACAGGACAGATAGAGAGGCTGGTTGGACATTACACAGGTTCAGCCTTATACAGGACAGATAGACAGGCTGGTTGGACATTACACAGGTTCAGCCTTATAGAGGACAGATAGAGAGGCTGGTTGGACATTACACAGGTTCAGCCTTATACAGGACAGATAGACAGGCTGGTTGGACATTACACAGGTTCAGCATTATAGAGGACAGATAGACAGGCTGGTTGGACATTACACAGGTTCAGCCTTATACAGGACAGATAGACAGGCTGGTTGGACATAACACAGGTTCAGCCTTATACAGGACAGATAGACAGGCTGGTTGGATAGAGGACAGATAGACAGGCTGGTTGGATAGAGGACAGATAGACAGGCTGGTTGGACATTACACAGGTTCAGCCTTATACAGGACAGATAGAGAGGCTGGTTGGACATTACACAGGTTCATCCTTATACAGGACAGACAGAGAGGCTGGTTGGACATTACACAGGTTCAGCCTTATAGAGGACATATAGAGAGGCTGGTTGGATAGAGGACAGATAGAGAGGCTGGTTGGTTAGAGGACAGATAGAGAGGCTGGTTGGATATTACACAGGTTCAGCCTTATACAGGACAGATAGAGAGGCTGGTTGGACATTACACAGGTTCAGCCTTATACAGGACAGATAGACAGGCTGGTTGGACATTACACAGGTTCATCCTTATACAGGACAGATAGAGAGGCTGGTTGGACATTACACAGGTTCAGCCTTATACAGGACAGATAGACAGGCTGGTTGGACATTACACAGGTTCAGCCTTATACAGGACAGATAGACAGGCTGGTTGGATATTACACAGGTTCAGCCTTATACAGGACAGATAGAGAGGCTGGTTGGACATTACACAGGTTCAGCCTTATACAGGACAGATAGACAGGCTGGTTGGACATTACACAGGTTCAGCCTTATACAGGACAGATAGACAGGCTGGTTGGACATTACACAGGTTCATCCTTATACAGGACAGATAGACAGGCTGGTTGGACATTACACAGGTTCAGCCTTATACAGGACAGATAGACAGGCTGGTTGGACATTACACAGGTTCAGCCTTATAGAGGACAGACAGACAGGCTGGTTGGACATTACACAGGTTCAGCCTTATAGAGGACAAATAGAGAGGCTGGTTGGATAGAGGACAGATAGAGAGGCTGGTTGGTTAGAGGACAGATAGAGAGGCTGGTTGGATATTACACAGGTTCAGCCTTATACAGGACAGATAGAGAGGCTGGTTGGACATTACACAGGTTCAGCCTTATACAGGACAGATAGACAGGCTGGTTGGACATTACACAGGTTCATCCTTATACAGGACAGATAGAGAGGCTGGTTGGACATTACACAGGTTCAGCCTTATACAGGACAGATAGACAGGCTGGTTGGACATTACACAGGTTCAGCCTTATACAGGACAGATAGACAGGCTGGTTGGATATTACACAGGTTCAGCCTTATACAGGACAGATAGAGAGGCTGGTTGGACATTACACAGGTTCAGCCTTATACAGGACAGATAGACAGGCTGGTTGGACATTACACAGGTTCAGCCTTATACAGGACAGATAGACAGGCTGGTTGGACATTACACAGGTTCATCCTTATACAGGACAGATAGACAGGCTGGTTGGACATTACACAGGTTCAGCCTTATACAGGACAGATAGACAGGCTGGTTGGACATTACACAGGTTCAGCCTTATAGAGGACAGACAGACAGGCTGGTTGGACATTACACAGGTTCAGCCTTATAGAGGACAGATAGACAGGCTGGTTGGACATTACACAGGTTCAGCCTTATACAGGACAGATAGACAGGCTGGTTGGACATTACACAGGTTCATCCTTATACAGGACAGATAGACAGGCTGGTTGGACATTACACAGGTTCAGCCTTATACAGGACAGATAGACAGGCTGGTTGGACATTACACAGGTTCAGCCTTATAGAGGACAGATAGAGAGGCTGGTTGGACATTACACAGGTTCAGCCTTATACAGGACAGATAGAGAGGCTGGTTGGACATTACACAGGTTCAGCCTTATACAGGACAGATAGAGAGGCTGGTTGGACATTACACAGGTTCAGCCTTATACAGGACAGATAGAGAGGCTGGTTGGACATTACACAGGTTCAGCCTTATACAGGACAGATAGAGAGGCTGGTTGGACATTACACAGGTTCAGCCTTATAGAGGACAGATAGACAGGCTGGTTGGACATTACACAGGTTCAGCCTTATACAGGACAGATAGACAGGCTGGTTGGACATTACACAGGTTCATCCTTATACAGGACAGATAGACAGGCTGGTTGGACATTACACAGGTTCAGCCTTATACAGGACAGATAGACAGGCTGGTTGGACATTACACAGGTTCAGCCTTATAGAGGACAGATAGAGAGGCTGGTTGGACATTACACAGGTTCAGCCTTATACAGGACAGATAGACAGGCTGGTTGGACATTACACAGGTTCAGCCTTATACAGGACAGATAGAGAGGCTGGTTGGACATTACACAGGTTCAGCCTTATAGAGGACAGATAGAGAGGCTGGTTGGACATTACACAGGTTCAGCCTTATACAGGACAGATAGAGAGGCTGGTTGGACATTACACAGGTTCAGCCTTCTAGAGGACAGATAGAGAGGCTGGTTGGATAGAGGACAGATAGAGAGGCTGGTTGGATATTACACAGGTTCAGCCTTATAGAGGACAGATAGAGAGGCTGGTTGGACATTACACAGGTTCAGCCTTATACAGGACAGATAGAGAGGCTGGTTGGACATTACACAGGTTCAGCCTTATACAGGACAGATAGAGAGGCTGGTTGGACATTACACAGGTTCAGCCTTATACAGGACAGATAGACAGGCTGGTTGGACATTACACAGGTTCAGCCTTATACAGGACAGATAGACAGGCTGGTTGGACATTACACAGGTTCAGCCTTATAGAGGACAGATAGAGAGGCTGGTTGGACATTACACAGGTTCAGCCTTATACAGGACAGATAGACAGGCTGGTTGGACATTACACAGGTTCAGCCTTATACAGGACAGATAGAGAGGCTGGTTGGACATTACACAGGTTCATCCTTATAGAGGACAGATAGACAGGCTGGTTGGACATTACACAGGTTCAGCCTTATAGAGGACAGACAGAGAGGCTGGTTGGACATTACACAGGTTCAGCCTTATACAGGACAGATAGACAGGCTGGTTGGACATTACACAGGTTCAGCCTTATACAGGACAGACAGAGAGGCTGGTTGGACATTACACAGGTTCAGCCTTATACAGGACAGACAGAGAGGCTGGTTGGACATTACACAGGTTCAGCCTTATAGAGGACAGACAGAGAGGCTGGTTGGACATTACACAGGTTCAGCCTTATACAGGACAGATAGACAGGCTGGTTGGACATTACACAGGTTCATCCTTATACAGGACAGATAGAGAGGCTGGTTGGACATTACACAGGTTCAGCCTTATACAGGACAGATAGAGAGGCTGGTTGGACATTACACAGGTTCAGCCTTATACAGGACAGATAGACAGGCTGGTTGGACATTACACAGGTTCAGCCTTATAGAGGACAGATAGAGAGGCTGGTTGGACATTACACAGGTTCAGCCTTATACAGGACAGATAGACAGGCTGGTTGGACATTACACAGGTTCAGCCTTATAGAGGACAGATAGACAGGCTGGTTGGACATTACACAGGTTCAGCCTTATACAGGACAGATAGACAGGCTGGTTGGACATTACACAGGTTCAGCCTTATACAGGACAGATAGACAGGCTGGTTGGATAGAGGACAGATAGACAGGCTGGTTGGATAGAGGACAGATAGACAGGCTGGTTGGACATTACACAGGTTCAGCCTTATACAGGACAGATAGAGAGGCTGGTTGGACATTACACAGGTTCATCCTTATACAGGACAGACAGAGAGGCTGGTTGGACATTACACAGGTTCAGCCTTATAGAGGACATATAGAGAGGCTGGTTGGATAGAGGACAGATAGAGAGGCTGGTTGGTTAGAGGACAGATAGAGAGGCTGGTTGGATATTACACAGGTTCAGCCTTATACAGGACAGATAGAGAGGCTGGTTGGATATTACACAGGTTCCGCCTTAGAGAGGACAGATAGAGAGGCTGGTTGGACATTACACAGGTTCAGCCTTATAGAGGACAGATAGAGAGGCTGGTTGGATAGAGGACAGATAGAGAGGCTGGTTGGATATTACACAGGTTCAGCCTTATAGAGGACAGATAGAGAGGCTGGTTGGACATTACGCAGGTTCAGCTTTATAGAGGACAGATAGAGAGGCTAGTTGGATATTGCACAGGTTCAGTCTTATAGAGGACAGATAGACAGGCTGGTTGGACATTACACAGGTTCAGCCTTATACAGGACAGATAGAGAGGCTGGTTGGATAGAGGACAGATAGAGAGGCCTGGTTGGATAGAGGACAGATAGAGAGGCTGGTTGGATAGAGAGGCTGGTTGGACATTACACAGGTTCAGCCTTATAGAGGACAGATAGAGAGGCTGGTTGGACATTACACAGGTTCATCCTTATACAGGACAGATAGAGAGGCTGGTTGGATATTACACAGGTTCATCCTTATACAGGACAGATAGAGAGGCTGGTTGGACATTACACAGGTTCATCCTTATACAGGACAGATAGACAGGCTGGTTGGATATTACACAGGTTCAGCCTTATACAGGGCAGATAGACAGGCTGGTTGGATATTACACAGGTTCAGCCTTATAGAGGACAGATAGAGAGGCTGGTTGGACATTACACAGGTTCAGCCTTATAGAGGACAGATAGAGAGGCTGGTTGGACATTACACAGGTTCAGCCTTATAGAGGACAGATAGAGAGGCTGGTTGGATATTACAGGTTCAGCCTTATAGAGGACAGATAGACAGGCTGGTTGGACATTACACAGGTTCAGCCTTATAGAGGACAGATAGAGAGGCTGGTTGGACATTACACAGGTTCAGCCTTATAGAGGACAGATAGAGAGGCTGGTTGGATATTACACAGGTTCCGCCTTAGAGAGGACAGATAGAGAGGCTGGTTGGACATTACACAGGTTCAGCCTTATACAGGACAGATAGAGAGGCTGGTTGGACATTACACAGGTTCAGCCTTATAGAGGACAGATAGAGAGGCTGGTTGGATATTACACAGGTTCCGCCTTAGAGAGGACAGATAGAGAGGCTGGTTGGACATTACACAGGTTCAGCCTTATACAGGACAGATAGAGAGGCTGGTTGGATAGAGGACAGATAGAGAGGCTGGTTGGATATTACACAGGTTCAGCCTTATAGAGGACAGATAGAGAGGCTGGTTGGATAGAGGACAGATAGAGAGGCCTGGTTGGATAGAGGACAGATAGAGAGGCTGGTTGGATAGAGAGGCTGGTTGGACATTACACAGGTTCAGCCTTATAGAGGACAGATAGAGAGGCTGGTTGGACATTACACAGGTTCATCCTTATACAGGACAGATAGAGAGGCTGGTTGGATATTACACAGGTTCATCCTTATACAGGACAGATAGAGAGGCTGGTTGGACATTACACAGGTTCATCCTTATACAGGACAGATAGACAGGCTGGTTGGATATTACACAGGTTCAGCCTTATACAGGGCAGATAGACAGGCTGGTTGGATATTACACAGGTTCAGCCTTATAGAGGACAGATAGAGAGGCTGGTTGGACATTACACAGGTTCAGCCTTATAGAGGACAGATAGAGAGGCTGGTTGGACATTACACAGGTTCAGCCTTATAGAGGACAGATAGAGAGGCTGGTTGGATATTACAGGTTCAGCCTTATAGAGGACAGATAGACAGGCTGGTTGGACATTACACAGGTTCAGCCTTATAGAGGACAGATAGAGAGGCTGGTTGGACATTACACAGGTTCAGCCTTATAGAGGACAGATAGAGAGGCTGGTTGGATATTACACAGGTTCCGCCTTAGAGAGGACAGATAGAGAGGCTGGTTGGACATTACACAGGTTCAGCCTTATACAGGACAGATAGAGAGGCTGGTTGGACATTACACAGGTTCAGCCTTATAGAGGACAGATAGAGAGGCTGGTTGGATATTACACAGGTTCCGCCTTAGAGAGGACAGATAGAGAGGCTGGTTGGACATTACACAGGTTCAGCCTTATACAGGACAGATAGAGAGGCTGGTTGGATAGAGGACAGATAGAGAGGCTGGTTGGATAGAGGACAGATAGAGAGGCTGGTTGGACATTACACAGGTTCAGCCTTATAGAGGACAGATAGAGAGGCTGGTTGGACATTACACAGGTTCAGCCTTATAGAGGACAGATAGACAGGCTGGTTGGACATTACACAGGTTCAGCCTTATAGAGGACAGATAGAGAGGCTGGTTGGACATTACGCAGGTTCAGCCTTATAGAGGACAGATAGAGAGGCTGGTTGGACATTACACAGGTTCAGCCTTATACAGGACAGATAGAGAGGCTGGTTGGATAGAGGACAGATAGAGAGGCTGGTTGGATAGAGGACAGATAGAGAGGCTGGTTGGATAGAGGACAGATAGAGAGGCTGGTTGGACATTACACAGGTTCAGCCTTATAGAGGACAGATAGAGAGGCTGGTTGGACATTACACAGGTTCAGCCTTATAGAGGACAGATAGACAGGCTGGTTGGACATTACACAGGTTCAGCCTTATAGAGGACATATAGAGAGGCTGGTTGGATAGAGGACAGATAGAGAGGCTGGTTGGACATTACACAGGTTCAGCCTTATAGAGGACAGATAGAGAGGCTGGTTGGATAGAGGACAGATAGAGAGGCTGGTTGGATATTACACAGGTTCAGCCTTATACAGGACAGATAGAGAGGCTGGTTGGACATTACACAGGTTCAGCCTTATACAGGACAGATAGACAGGCTGGTTGGACATTACACAGGTTCATCCTTATACAGGACAGATAGAGAGGCTGGTTGGACATTACACAGGTTCAGCCTTATACAGGACAGATAGACAGGCTGGTTGGACATTACACAGATTCAGCCTTATACAGGACAGATAGAGAGGCTGGTTGGACATTACACAGGTTCAGCCTTATACAGGACAGATAGACAGGCTGGTTGGACATTACACAGGTTCAGCCTTATAGAGGACAGATAGAGAGGCTGGTTGGACATTACACAGGTTCAGCCTTATACAGGACAGATAGACAGGCTGGTTGGACATTACACAGGTTCATCCTTATAGAGGACAGATAGACAGGCTGGTTGGACATTACACAGGTTCAGCCTTATACAGGACAGATAGACAGGCTGGTTGGACATTACACAGGTTCAGCCTTATACAGGACAGATAGACAGGCTGGTTGGATAGAGGACAGATAGACAGGCTGGTTGGATAGAGGACAGATAGACAGGCTGGTTGGACATTACACAGGTTCAGCCTTATACAGGACAGATAGAGAGGCTGGTTGGACATTACACAGGTTCATCCTTATACAGGACAGACAGAGAGGCTGGTTGGACATTACACAGGTTCAGCCTTATAGAGGACATATAGAGAGGCTGGTTGGATAGAGGACAGATAGAGAGGCTGGTTGGTTAGAGGACAGATAGAGAGGCTGGTTGGATATTACACAGGTTCAGCCTTATAGAGGACAGATAGACAGGCTGGTTGGACATTACACAGGTTCAGCCTTATAGAGGACATATAGAGAGGCTGGTTGGATAGAGGACAGATAGAGAGGCTGGTTGGTTAGAGGACAGATAGAGAGGCTGGTTGGACATTACACAGGTTCAGCCTTATAGAGGACAGATAGAGAGGCTGGTTGGATAGAGGACAGATAGAGAGGCTGGTTGGTTAGAGGACAGATAGAGAGGCTGGTTGGATATTACACAGGTTCAGCCTTATACAGGACAGATAGAGAGGCTGGTTGGACATTACACAGGTTCAGCCTTATACAGGACAGATAGACAGGCTGGTTGGACATTACACAGGTTCATCCTTATACAGGACAGATAGAGAGGCTGGTTGGACATTACACAGGTTCAGCCTTATACAGGACAGATAGACAGGCTGGTTGGACATTACACAGGTTCAGCCTTATACAGGACAGATAGACAGGCTGGTTGGACATTACACAGGTTCATCCTTATACAGGACAGATAGAGAGGCTGGTTGGACATTACACAGGTTCAGCCTTATACAGGACAGATAGACAGGTTGGTTGGACATTACACAGGTTCAGCCTTATACAGGACAGATAGACAGGCTGGTTGGACATTACACAGGTTCATCCTTATACAGGACAGATAGAGAGGCTGGTTGGACATTACACAGGTTCAGCCTTATACAGGACAGATAGAGAGGCTGGTTGGACATTACACAGGTTCAGCCTTATACAGGACAGATAGACAGGCTGGTTGGACATTACACAGGTTCAGCCTTATAGAGGACAGATAGAGAGGCTGGTTGGACATTACACAGGTTCAGCCTTATACAGGACAGATAGACAGGCTGGTTGGACATTACACAGGTTCAGCCTTATAGAGGACAGATAGACAGGCTGGTTGGACATTACACAGGTTCAGCCTTATACAGGACAGATAGACAGGCTGGTTGGACATAACACAGGTTCAGCCTTATACAGGACAGATAGACAGGCTGGTTGGATAGAGGACAGATAGACAGGCTGGTTGGATAGAGGACAGATAGACAGGCTGGTTGGACATTACACAGGTTCAGCCTTATACAGGACAGATAGAGAGGCTGGTTGGACATTACACAGGTTCATCCTTATACAGGACAGACAGAGAGGCTGGTTGGACATTACACAGGTTCAGCCTTATAGAGGACATATAGAGAGGCTGGTTGGATAGAGGACAGATAGAGAGGCTGGTTGGTTAGAGGACAGATAGAGAGGCTGGTTGGATATTACACAGGTTCAGCCTTATACAGGACAGATAGAGAGGCTGGTTGGACATTACACAGGTTCAGCCTTATACAGGACAGATAGACAGGCTGGTTGGACATTACACAGGTTCATCCTTATACAGGACAGATAGAGAGGCTGGTTGGACATTACACAGGTTCAGCCTTATACAGGACAGATAGACAGGCTGGTTGGACATTACACAGGTTCAGCCTTATACAGGACAGATAGACAGGCTGGTTGGATATTACACAGGTTCAGCCTTATACAGGACAGATAGAGAGGCTGGTTGGACATTACACAGGTTCAGCCTTATACAGGACAGATAGACAGGCTGGTTGGACATTACACAGGTTCAGCCTTATACAGGACAGATAGACAGGCTGGTTGGACATTACACAGGTTCATCCTTATACAGGACAGATAGACAGGCTGGTTGGACATTACACAGGTTCAGCCTTATACAGGACAGATAGACAGGCTGGTTGGACATTACACAGGTTCAGCCTTATAGAGGACAGACAGACAGGCTGGTTGGACATTACACAGGTTCAGCCTTATAGAGGACAAATAGAGAGGCTGGTTGGATAGAGGACAGATAGAGAGGCTGGTTGGTTAGAGGACAGATAGAGAGGCTGGTTGGATATTACACAGGTTCAGCCTTATACAGGACAGATAGAGAGGCTGGTTGGACATTACACAGGTTCAGCCTTATACAGGACAGATAGACAGGCTGGTTGGACATTACACAGGTTCATCCTTATACAGGACAGATAGAGAGGCTGGTTGGACATTACACAGGTTCAGCCTTATACAGGACAGATAGACAGGCTGGTTGGACATTACACAGGTTCAGCCTTATACAGGACAGATAGACAGGCTGGTTGGATATTACACAGGTTCAGCCTTATACAGGACAGATAGAGAGGCTGGTTGGACATTACACAGGTTCAGCCTTATACAGGACAGATAGACAGGCTGGTTGGACATTACACAGGTTCAGCCTTATACAGGACAGATAGACAGGCTGGTTGGACATTACACAGGTTCATCCTTATACAGGACAGATAGACAGGCTGGTTGGACATTACACAGGTTCAGCCTTATACAGGACAGATAGACAGGCTGGTTGGACATTACACAGGTTCAGCCTTATAGAGGACAGACAGACAGGCTGGTTGGACATTACACAGGTTCAGCCTTATAGAGGACAGATAGACAGGCTGGTTGGACATTACACAGGTTCAGCCTTATACAGGACAGATAGACAGGCTGGTTGGACATTACACAGGTTCATCCTTATACAGGACAGATAGACAGGCTGGTTGGACATTACACAGGTTCAGCCTTATACAGGACAGATAGACAGGCTGGTTGGACATTACACAGGTTCAGCCTTATAGAGGACAGATAGAGAGGCTGGTTGGACATTACACAGGTTCAGCCTTATACAGGACAGATAGAGAGGCTGGTTGGACATTACACAGGTTCAGCCTTATACAGGACAGATAGAGAGGCTGGTTGGACATTACACAGGTTCAGCCTTATACAGGACAGATAGAGAGGCTGGTTGGACATTACACAGGTTCAGCCTTATACAGGACAGATAGAGAGGCTGGTTGGACATTACACAGGTTCAGCCTTATAGAGGACAGATAGACAGGCTGGTTGGACATTACACAGGTTCAGCCTTATACAGGACAGATAGACAGGCTGGTTGGACATTACACAGGTTCATCCTTATACAGGACAGATAGACAGGCTGGTTGGACATTACACAGGTTCAGCCTTATACAGGACAGATAGACAGGCTGGTTGGACATTACACAGGTTCAGCCTTATAGAGGACAGATAGAGAGGCTGGTTGGACATTACACAGGTTCAGCCTTATACAGGACAGATAGACAGGCTGGTTGGACATTACACAGGTTCAGCCTTATACAGGACAGATAGAGAGGCTGGTTGGACATTACACAGGTTCAGCCTTATAGAGGACAGATAGAGAGGCTGGTTGGACATTACACAGGTTCAGCCTTATACAGGACAGATAGAGAGGCTGGTTGGACATTACACAGGTTCAGCCTTCTAGAGGACAGATAGAGAGGCTGGTTGGATAGAGGACAGATAGAGAGGCTGGTTGGATATTACACAGGTTCAGCCTTATAGAGGACAGATAGAGAGGCTGGTTGGACATTACACAGGTTCAGCCTTATACAGGACAGATAGAGAGGCTGGTTGGACATTACACAGGTTCAGCCTTATACAGGACAGATAGAGAGGCTGGTTGGACATTACACAGGTTCAGCCTTATACAGGACAGATAGACAGGCTGGTTGGACATTACACAGGTTCAGCCTTATACAGGACAGATAGACAGGCTGGTTGGACATTACACAGGTTCAGCCTTATAGAGGACAGATAGAGAGGCTGGTTGGACATTACACAGGTTCAGCCTTATACAGGACAGATAGACAGGCTGGTTGGACATTACACAGGTTCAGCCTTATACAGGACAGATAGAGAGGCTGGTTGGACATTACACAGGTTCATCCTTATAGAGGACAGATAGACAGGCTGGTTGGACATTACACAGGTTCAGCCTTATAGAGGACAGACAGAGAGGCTGGTTGGACATTACACAGGTTCAGCCTTATACAGGACAGATAGACAGGCTGGTTGGACATTACACAGGTTCAGCCTTATACAGGACAGACAGAGAGGCTGGTTGGACATTACACAGGTTCAGCCTTATACAGGACAGACAGAGAGGCTGGTTGGACATTACACAGGTTCAGCCTTATAGAGGACAGACAGAGAGGCTGGTTGGACATTACACAGGTTCAGCCTTATACAGGACAGACAGAGAGGCTGGTTGGACATTACACAGGTTCAGCCTTATAGAGGACAGACAGAGAGGCTGGTTGGACATTACACAGGTTCAGCCTTATACAGGACAGACAGAGAGGCTGGTTGGACATTACACAGGTTCAGCCTTATAGAGGACATATAGAGAGGCTGGTTGGACATTACACAGGTTCAGCCTTATACAGGACAGACAGAGAGGCTGGTTGGACATTACACAGGTTCAGCCTTATACAGGACAGACAGAGAGGCTGGTTGGACATTACACAGGTTCAGCCTTATACAGGACAGACAGAGAGGCTGGTTGGACATTACACAGGTTCAGCCTTATACAGGACAGACAGAGAGGCTGGTTGGATAGAGGACAGACAGAGAGGCTGGTTGGACATTACACAGGTTCATCCTTATACAGGACAGATAGAGAGGCTGGTTGGACATTACACAGGTTCAGCCTTATACAGGACAGATAGACAGGCTGGTTGGACATTACACAGGTTCAGCCTTATAGAGGACAGATAGAGAGGCTGGTTGGACATTACACAGGTTCAGCCTTATAGAGGACAGACAGAGAGGCTGGTTGGACATTACACAGGTTCAGCCTTATAGAGGACAGACAGAGAGGCTGGTTGGACATTACACAGGTTCAGCCTTATACAGGACAGATAGACAGGCTGGTTGGACATTACACAGGTTCAGCCTTATAGAGGACAGACAGAGAGGCTGGTTGGACATTACACAGGTTCAGCCTTATACAGGACAGACAGAGAGGCTGGTTGGACATGACACAGGTTCAGCCTTATACAGGACATTGATCTAAATGTTTAGTTGGGAAACATGTATTTGTTCAGTGAACTCGTCTGGTCCGTACCTCCCACAGGGGAGAGAGAAGGAAGCACATGTTAGTGATTGACTCAGTGCCAGGGTGAAGGAGACCTGTTCCTCATCTAACCTAGCTGACACACACACACACACACACACACACACACACACACACACACACACACACACACACACTCCTGGCTGTCAGGGTTAGAGTGTGAAGGCTGGGTGTGCAGGATTAGCTGAGTCCTTCAGCTGAAGGACAGAGGAGAAGGACGAGGCTTAGTGTTTGGGGTCAGGAGGGAGAGAGACGGATAGGAATGTTCCCTGGAACGTTCTAGAATACTGGAACGTTCTAGAATACTGGAGCGTTGCAGACAGGGGGGTTGAGGACCTCTTTGTGTAAAGCAGAATGTAGCTGACACGATGTGACTCCTCAGGAAAGCCTGAGAAATATAATAATAATATATTCAGGTGGTGATATATTAAGGAAGTGATATATTCAGGAAGTTATATATTAAGGAAGTGATATATTCAGGAAGTGATATATTAAGGAAGTGATATATTCAGGTGGTGATATATTCAGGAAGTGATATATTCAGGTGGTGATATATTAAGGAAGTGATATCCAGGCGGTGGTGGTGATATATCCAGGCGGTGATATATTCAGGTGGTGGTGGTGATATATCCAGGTGGTGGGGGTGATATATTCAGGTGGTGGTGGTGATATATCCAGGTGGTGGTGGTGATATATCCAGGTGGTGGTGGTGATATATCCAGGCGGTGATATATCCAGGTGGTGGTGGTGATATATCCAGGTGGTGATATATCCAGGTGGTGATATATCCAGGCGGTGGTGGTGATATATCCAGGTGGTGGAGATATATCCAGGTGGTGATATATCCAGGTGGTGGTGGTGATATATCCAGGTGGTGATATATTCAGGTGGTGATATATCCAGGTGGTGATATATCCAGGTGGTGGTGGTGATATATCCAGGTGGTGGTGGTGATATATTCAGGTGGTGGTGATATATCCAGGTGGTGATATATCCAGGTGGTGGTGATATATTCAGGTGGGGGTGGTGATATATCCAGGTGGTGGTGATATATCCAGGTGGTGGTGGTGATATATCCAGGTGGTGGTGGTGATATATCCAGGTGGTGGTGGTGATATATCCAGGTGGTGGTGGTGATATATCCAGGTGGTGGAGATATATCCAGGTGGTGGTGGTGATATATCCAGGTGGTGGTGGTGATATATCCAGGTGGTGGAGATATATCCAGGTGGTGGTGGTGATATATCCAGGTGGTGGTGGTGATATATCCAGGTGGTGGTGGTGATATATCCAGGTGGTGGTGGTGATATATCCAGGTGGTGGTGGTGATATATCCAGGTGGTGATATATCCAGGTGGTGGTGGTGATATATCCAGGCGGTGATATATCCAGGTGGTGGTGGTGATATATCCAGGTGGTGGTGGTGATATATCCAGGTGGTGGTGGTGATATATCCAGGTGGTGGTGGTGATATATCCAGGTGGTGGTGGTGATATATCCAGGTGGTGGTGGTGATATATCCAGGTGGTGGTGGTGATATACCCAGGTGGTGGTGGTGATATATCCAGGTGGTGGTGGTGATATATCCAGGTGGTGATATATCCAGATATGTTCAGTGGACAAGTAGAAATGAATATTATCAGGTCAAAAATATTTGAGAGTTTTCACATCAAGTGATCTGGATGCATGTGTTGTGTGTGTGTGTGTGTGTATGTGTGTGTGTGTGTGTGTGGGCCCCTGCCAGATGTCATACTGTAGCTAGCTGCTGCTGCTGTCGAGTGCCAGTGGTGTTTCCAGCCCCCCACACACATAGGGCCAGGGCCGAGCAGAACGGCCGTGAGCTGCAGTCTGCCAGCTCTGTGTGAGGCCGCTCTACACAAACATTCACCCATCACCAACCCCTGGCCCCGAGCCTTCAGCCCCGAGCCTTCAGCCCCCACCTCATCCCCTGTGTTGCTCTTGGAGCCTACGGGCCTGTTGGAGCCTCTTTCCCTACAGCCTTGTAGCCAGCCCAGCATTCTCTCTCATATCCTCCCCTCCCCCCTTCTCTCGCTTCCCTCCCCTCTCCCCACCTCTCCTTTCCTTTCTTCTCCTCTCCCCTCCCCTCTCCCCTCCTCTCCTTTCTCCTCCTCTCCCCTCCCCTCTCCCCTCCTCTACTTTCTCCTCCTCTCCCCTCTCCTTTCTCCTCCTCTCCCCTCCCCTCTCCCCACCTCTCCTCTCCTTTCACCTCCTCTCCCCTCCCCTCTCCCCACCTCTCCTTTCTCCTCCTCTCCCCTCCCCTCTCCCCACCTCTCCTTTCTCCTCCTCTCCCCTCCCCTCTCTCTACCTCTCCCCTCCCCTCTCCCACCTCTCCTCTCCTTTCTCCTCCTCTCCCCTCCCCTCTCCCCACCTCTCCTCTCCCCTCTCTCCTCATCTCCTCTCCCCTCTCTCCTCATCTCCTGTCCTCTCATCTCCTCTCCTCTCATCTCCTCTCCTCTCATCTCCTCTCATCTCCTCTCCTCTCCTCTCCCCTCCCCTCTCACCACCTCTCCTCTCCCCTCCCCTCTCACCACCTCTCCTCTCCTTTCTCCTCCCCTCCCCTCTCCGCACTTCTCCTCTCTTTTCTCCTCCTCTCCCCTCCCCTCTCCCCACCTCTCCTTTCTCCCCACCTCTCATCTCCCCTCCCCTCTCCTTTCTCCCCCTCTCCCCACCTCTCCTCTCCTTTTTCCTCATCTCCCCTCCCCTCTCCTTTCTCCCCCTCTCCTCTCCTCTCCTCTCCCCTCCACTGCCCTCCAGGCTCTTGTGTTTCTCAGATGAACCCTCTTTAATGATTGGAGCTGACTGAAGTTAATGTCCATGACAGGCAGTCATGTCCTGTTGTCTCTGAGAACCAGAGAGGACCGACACTATTTATACAAAAGTATGTGGACAAACCTTTGCTGACAGGTGTATAAAATTGAGCACACCGCCATGCAATCTCCATGGACAAACATTGCCAGTAGAATGGGCCTTACTGAAGAGCCCAGTGAGTTTCAACGTGGCACCGTCATAGGATGCCACCTTTCCAAACAAGTCAGTTCGTCAAATTTCTGCCCTGCTAGAGCTGCCCCGGGTCAACTCTAAGTGCTGTTATTGTGAAGTGGAAACGTCTAGGAGCAACAACGGCTCAGCCGTGAAGTGGTAGGCCACACAAGGTCACAGAACGGGACCACCGTGTGCTGAAGCGTTTAGTATGTAAAAATGGTCTGTCCTCGGTTGCAACACTCACTACCGAGTTCCAAACTGACTCTGGAAGCAACACTCACTACCGAGTTCCAAACTGCCTCTGGAAGCAACACTCACTACCGAGTTCCAAACTGCCTCTGGAAGCAACACTCACTACCGAGTTCCAAACTGCCTCTGGAAGCAACACTCACTACCGAGTTCCAAACTGCCTCTGGAAGCAACACTCACTACCGAGTTCCAAACTGCCTCTGGAAGCAACACTCACTACCGAGTTCCAAACTGCCTCTGGAAGCAACACTCACTACCGAGTTCCAAACTGCCTCTGGAAGCAACGTCAACACAACAACTGTTGGTCGGGAGCTTCATGTAATGGGTTTTCATGGCCGAGCAGCCGCACACAATTGAATAATCTGAGT
Organism: Oncorhynchus clarkii lewisi; assembly: GCF_045791955.1. NCBI lineage: Eukaryota > Metazoa > Chordata > Actinopteri > Salmoniformes > Salmonidae > Oncorhynchus > Oncorhynchus clarkii. The sequence goes on along the minus strand of NC_092149.1, from coordinate 4,077,770 downwards.
TTGGTGGATGCCAGGAGGACGCTACCTGCCTCAATGTATAGTGTCAACTGTAAAGTTTGGTGGATGCCAGGAGGACGCTACCTGCCTCAATGTATAGTGTCAACTGTAAAGTTTGGTGGTTGCCAGGAGGACGCTACCTGCCTCAATGTATAGTGTCAACTGTAAAGTTTGGTGGATGCCAGGAGGACGCTACCTGCCTCAATGTATAGTGTCAACTGTAAAGTTTGGTGGATGCCAGGAGGACGCTACCTGCCCCAATGTATAGTGTAAACTGTAAAGTTTGGTGGAGGAGGAATAATGGTCTGGGGCTGTTTTTCATGGTTCGGGCCCCTTAGTCCCAGGGAAGGGAAATCTTAACGCTACAGCATACAATGACATTCTAGATGATTCTGTTCTTCCAAATTTGTGGCAATCGTTTGGGGAAGGCCATTTCCTGTTTCAGCATGACAATGCCCCCATGAACAAAGCGAGGTCCATACAGAAATGGTTTGTCGAGATCGGTGTGGAAGAACTTGACTGGCCTGCACAGAGCCCTGACCTCAACCTCATCGAAAACCTTTGGAATGAATTGGACCACGAGCCAGGACTAATCGCTAAACATCAGCACCCGACCTCACTAATGCTCTTGTGGCTGAATGGAAGCTAGTCCCCGCAGCAATGTTCCAACATCTAGTGGAAAGCCTTCCCAGAAGAGTGGAGGCTGTTATAGCAGCAATGTTCCAACATCTAGTGGAAAGCCTTCCCAGAAGAGTGGAGGCTGTTATAGCAGCAATGTTCCAACATCTAGTGGAAAGCCTTCCCAGAAGAGTGGAGGCTGTTATAGCAGCAATGTTCCAACATCTAGTGGAAAGCCTTCCCAGAAGAGAGGAGGCTGTTATAGCAGCAAAGGGGGGGAACCAACTCCATATTAATGCCCATGATTTTGGAATGAGATGTTCGACTAGCAGGTGTCCTCATACTGTCAGTAGTGTAGTTGAATGTTTTGTACTCTCTCTAAGAAGGTCAGGGCAGATGGAGCAGGCTGGAGATCTCTCTAAGAGGCAGCCCTGTCTATCTCAAGACTACATGGTCAGGACAATTGGAGCAGGCTGGAGATCTCTCTAAGAGGCAGCCCTGTCTATCTCAGACTACATGGTCAGGACAGATGGAGCAGGCTGGAGATCTCTCTAAGAGACTGCCCTGTCTATCTCAGACTACATGGTCAGGACAGATGGAGCAGGCTGGATATCTCTCTAAGAGGCAGCCCTCTCTATCTCAGACTACATGGTCAGGACAGATGGAGCAGGCTGGAGATCTCTCTAAGAGGCAGCCCTGTCTATCTCAGACTACATGGTCAGGACAGATGGAGCAGGCTGGAGATCTCTCTAAGAGGCAGCCCTGTCTATCTCAGACTACATGGTCAGGACTGATGGAGCAGGCTGGAGAAATGTTGATTTTAGTTCGATCTAACAAGCAGCTGTTACTGGACGCGTCATTATGGCATTATGCCCCCACCACTGAAATCATTCCAATAAATTCACTGATGATAAGTGCATCTCAGCTTGGTTCTAGTCAAGTCTCTTTGGTTGCTGAGTGTGACGTGGTGGGGGTGTGGTGTCATCGCAGGCTGCGGTGCCGGTTCCCGTGTCCATGTCCAAGCGGAGGGAGGACGAGGTGTCTGTGGGGAGCATGCCATTCGCCAAGCAGCCATCCAATCAGGCCTCGGACTACGCCAGCAGCCCGGTCAAGACCAAGACTGTCACAGGTAGGAACAGTCTCCATCTCTCTGGGTCTCTGTGTCTCTGGGTCTCTCTCTGTCTCTCTCTGGGTCTCTGTCTCTGTCTCTCTATCTCTCTGTCTCTCTCCGTCTCTCTCTGTCTCTGTCTCTCTGTCTCTCTGTCTCTCTGTCTCTCTGTCTCTCTATCTCTCTGTCTTTCTCTGTCTCTCTCTGGGTCTCTGTCTCTCTGTCTCTCTATCTCTCTGTCTCTCTGTCTCTCTGTCTCTCTGTCTCTCTGTCTCTCTATCTCTCTGTCTTTCTCTGTCTCTCTCTGGGTCTCTGTCTTTCTCTGTCTCTCTCTGGGTCTCTGTCTTTCTCTATCTCTCTATCTCTATGTCTCTCTATATCTATGTCTCTCTATCTCTCCGTGTGTCTGTTGATATTGTATCTGGGCCCAGAAGCTGCTTTACACCACTTTTCCACTTACTGGGACCCCCCTCATTCTCCACTTACTGGGACCCCCCTCATTCTCCACTTACTGGGACCCCCCTCATTCTCCACTTACTGGGACCCCCCTCATTCTCCACTTACTGGGACCCCCCTCATTCTCCACTTACTGGGACCCCCCTCATTCTCCACTTACTGGGACCCCCCTCATTCTCCACTTACTGGGACCCCCCTCATTCTCCACTTACTGGGACCCCCCTCATTCTCCACTTACTGGGACCCCCCTCATTCTCCACTTACTGGGACCCCCCTCATTCTCCACTTACTGGGACCCCCCTCATTCTCCTCTTACTGGGACCCCCCTCATTCTCCACTTACTGGGACCCCCCTCATTCTCCACTTACTGGGACCCCCCTCATTCTCCACTTACTGGGACCCCCCTCATTCTCCACTTACTGGGACCCCCCTCATTGAAAACAGTCATCTGCCATCTTGTCCTTGGATGAGATGCCAGTGCAGAGAAACATACTTCTCCCATTCCCTCCAGCATGGTGTCTCGGGGTTCAGCTGGAAACTCTGAGCTGCTGGAGGAGAGGGAGGGAGGGGAGGAGGAAGGGAGGAGAGGAGGAAGGGAGGAGAGGAGGAAGGGAGGAGAGGAGGTGCAGAGAAACATACTCCTCCCATTCCCTCCAGCATGGTGTCTCGGGGTTCAGCTGGAAACTCTGAGCTGCTGGAGGAGAGGGAGGGAGGAGAGGAGGAAGGGAGGAGAGGAGGTGCAGAGAAACATACTTCTCCCATTCCCTCCAGCATGGTGTCTCGGGGTTCAGCTGGAAACTCTGAGCTGCTGGAGGAGAGGGAGGGAGGAGAGGAGGTGCAGAGAAACATACTCCTCCCATTCCCTCCAGCATGGTGTCTCGGGGTTCAGCTGGAAACTCTGAGCTGCTGGAGGAGAGGGAGGGAGGAGAGGAGGAAGGGAGGAGAGGAGGAAGGGAGGAGAGGAGGTGCAGAGAAACATACTCCTCCCATTCCCTCCAGCATGGTGTCTTGGGGTTCAGCTGGAAACTCTGGGCTGCTGGAGGAGAGGAAGGGAGGGAGGAGAGGAGAGGAGATGAGGAAGAGAGGAGAGGAGGAAGGGAGGGATGAGAGAGGAGGAGGAGGAAGAGAGGAGGAAGGGAGGAGAGGAGGTGCAGAGAAACATACTCCTCCCAATCCCTCCAGCATGGTGTCTTGGGGTTTCTCAGCTGGAAACCCCAAGTCCTAGATCCTAATGAATAAGACTACATGAACCTGATCTTAGATCCTAATGAATAAGACTCATGGACAGATGGGATCTGATCCTAGATTCTAATGAATAAGACTACATGAACCTGATTCTAGATCCTAATGAATAAGACTACATGGACCTGATCCTAGATCCTAATGAATACGACTCATGGACCTGATCCTAGATCCTAATGAATAAGACTACATGAACCTGATCCTAGATCCTAATGAATAAGACTACATGAACCTGATCCTAGATCCTAATGAATAAGACTCATGGACAGATCCTAATGAATAAGACTCATGGACCTGATCCTAGATCCTAATGAATAAGACTCATGGACCTGATCCTAGATCCTAATGAATAAGACTCATGGACAGATGGGACCTGATCCTAGATCCTAATGAATAAGTCTACCTGATCCTGATCCTAGATCCTAATGAATAAGACTCATGGACAGATGGGACCTGATCCTAGATCCTAATGAATAAGACTACATGAACCTGATCCTAGATCCTAATGAATAAGACTACATGAACCTGATCCTAGATCCTAATGAATAAGACTACATGAACCTGATCCTAGATCCTAATGAATAAGACTCATGGACCTGATCCTAGATCCTAATGAATAAGACTCATGGACAGATGGGACCTGATCCTAGATCCTAATGAATAAGACTACATGAACCTGATTCTAGATCCTAATGAATAAGACTCATGTACAGATGGGATCTGATCCTAGATCCTAATGAATAAGACTACATGAACCTGATTCTAGATCCTAATGAATAAGACTCATGGACAGATGAGATCTGATCCTAATGAATAAGACTACATGAACCTGATCCTAGATCCTAATGAATAAGACTCATGGACAGATGGGATCTGATCCTAGATCCTAATGAATAAGACTACATGAACCTGATTCTAGATCCTAATGAATAAGACTACATGGACCTGATCCTAGATCCTAATGAATAAGACTCATGGACCTGATCCTAGATCCTAATGAATAAGACTACATGGACCTGATCCTAGATCCTAATGAATAAGACTACATGGACCTGATCCTTGACCACCAGCCCTACTGTGAGATGATGTGTGGATACAGGCCCTGTCTTACATACACCAGTCTGTCTAGTAAACCAGACTTACTCTCCATCTCAATCACCTACCGAATGTACCTACCATATTTAGGTTTCTACAGTATTCACCTACTGCATTTACCTACCATATTTACCTACCATATTTACCTACTGTATTTACCTACCGTATGTACCTATTGTATTTACCTACCGTATGTACCTACAGTATTCACCTACTGCATTTACCTACCATATTTACCTACTGTATTTACCTACCGTATGTACCTATTGTATTTACCTACCGTATGTACCTACTGTATTTACCTACCGTATTGACCTACTGTATTTAGGTTTCTACAGTATTCACCTACCGAATGTACCTACCATATTTACCTACTGTATTTACCTACCGTATGTACCTATTGTATTTACCTACAGTATTCACCTACTGTATTTACCTACTGTATTTAGGTTTCTACAGTATGTACCTACCATATTTACCTATTGTATTTACCTACTGTATTTACCTACTGTATTTACGTACCGTATTTACCTACTGTATTTACCTACAGTATTGAGGTTTCTACAGTATTGAGGTTTCTACAGTATTCACCTACAGTATTGAGGTTTCTACAGTATTGAGGTTTCTACAGTATTGAGGTTTCTACAGTATTGAGGTTTCTACAGTATTTACCTACAGTATTGAGGTTTCTACAGTATTGAGGTTTCTACAGTATTTACCTACAGTATTGAGGTTTCTACAGTATTGAGGTTTCTACAGTATTCACCTACAGTATTGAGGTTTCTACAGTATTGAGGTTTCTACAGTATTGAGGTTTCTACAGTATTCACCTACAGTATTGAGGTTTCTACAGTATTCACCTACAGTATTGAGGTTTCTACAGTATTTACCTACAGTATTGAGGTTTCTACAGTATTCACCTACAGTATTGAGGTTTCTACAGTATTGAGGTTTCTACAGTAATCACCTACAGTATTGAGGTTTCTACAGTATTCACCTACAGTATTGAGGTTTCTACAGTATTCACCTACAGTATTGAGGTTTCTACAGTATTGAGGTTTCTACAGTATTCACCTACAGTATTCAGGTTTCTACAGTATTCACCTACAATATTCAGGTTTCTACAGTATTCACCTACAGTATTGAGGTTTCTACAGTATTGAGGTTTCTACAGTATTTACCTAGAGTATTGAGGTTTCTACAGTATTGAGGTTTCTACAGTATTCACCTACAGTATTGAGGTTTCTACAGTATTGAGGTTTCTACAGTATTCACCTATAGTATTTAGGTTTCTACAGTATTTACCTACAGTATTGAGGTTTCTACAGTAATCACCTACAGTATTGAGGTTTCTACAGTATTCACCTACAGTATTGAGGTTTCTACAGTATTGAGGTTTCTACAGTATTCACCTACAGTATTCAGGTTTCTACAGTATTCACCTACAGTATTCAGGTTTCTACAGTATTTACCTACAGTATTGAGGTTTCTACAGTATTGAGGTTTCTACAGTATTTACCTAGAGTATTGAGGTTTCTACAGTATTGAGGTTTCTACAGTATTCACCTACAGTATTGAGGTTTCTACAGTATTCACCTACAGTATTGAGGTTTCTACAGTATTGAGGTTTCTACAGTATTCACCTATAGTATTTAGGTTTCTACAGTATTGAGGTTTCTACAGTATTGAGGTTTCTACAGTATTCACCTACAGTATTGAGGTTTCTACAGTATTCACCTACAGTATTCAGGTTTCTACAGTATTCACCCACAGTATTGAGGTTTCTACAGTATTGAGGTTTCTACAGTATTCACCTACAGTATTGAGGTTTCTACAGTATTGAGGTTTCTACAGTATTGAGGTTTCTACAGTATTCACCTACAGTATTGAGGTTTCTACAGTATTCACCTACAGTATTGAGGTTTCTACAGTATTTACCTACAGTATTGAGGTTTCTACAGTATTGAGGTTTCTACAGTATTTACCTACAGTATTGAGGTTTCTACAGTATTGAGGTTTCTACAGTATTTACCTACAGTATTGAGGTTTCTACAGTATTGAGGTTTCTACAGTATTCACCTACAGTATTGAGGTTTCTACAGTATTGAGGTTTCTACAGTATTCACCTACAGTATTGAGGTTTCTACAGTATTCACCTACAGTATTGAGGTTTCTACAGTATTTACCTACAGTATTGAGGTTTCTACAGTATTCACCTACAGTATTGAGGTTTCTACAGTATTGAGGTTTCTACAGTAATCACCTACAGTATTGAGGTTTCTACAGTATTCACCTACAGTATTGAGGTTTCTACAGTATTCACCTACAGTATTGAGGTTTCTACAGTATTGAGGTTTCTACAGTATTCACCTACAGTATTCAGGTTTCTACAGTATTCACCTACAGTATTCAGGTTTCTACAGTATTCACCTACAGTATTGAGGTTTCTACAGTATTGAGGTTTCTACAGTATTTACCTAGAGTATTGAGGTTTCTACAGTATTGAGGTTTCTACAGTATTCACCTACAGTATTGAGGTTTCTACAGTATTCACCTACAGTATTGAGGTTTCTACAGTATTGAGGTTTCTACAGTATTCGCCTATAGTATTTAGGCTTCTACAGTATTTACCTACAGTATTGAGGTTTCTACAGTAATCACCTACAGTATTGAGGTTTCTACAGTATTCACCTACAGTATTGAGGTTTCTACAGTATTTAGGTTTCTACAGTATTCACCTACAGTATTCAGGTTTCTACAGTATTCACCTACAGTATTCAGGTTTCTACAGTATTCACCTACAGTATTGAGGTTTCTACAGTATTGAGGTTTCTACAGTATTTACCTAGAGTATTGAGGTTTCTACAGTATTGAGGTTTCTACAGTATTCACCTACAGTATTGAGGTTTCTACAGTATTCACCTACAGTATTGAGGTTTCTACAGTATTGAGGTTTCTACAGTATTCACCTATAGTATTTAGGTTTCTACAGTATTGAGGTTTCTACAGTATTGAGGTTTCTACAGTATTCACCTACAGTATTGAGGTTTCTACAGTATTCACCTACAGTATTCAGGTTTCTACAGTATTCACCTACAGTATTGAGGTTTCTACAGTATTGAGGTTTCTACAGTATTCACCTACAGTATTGAGGTTTCCACAGTATTGAGGTTTCTACAGTATTGAGGTTTCTACAGTATTCACCTACAGTATTGAGGTTTCTACAGTATTCACCTACAGTATTGAGGTTTCTACAGTATTTACCTACAGTATTGAGGTTTCTACAGTATTGAGGTTTCTACAGTATTTACCTACAGTATTGAGGTTTCTACAGTATTGAGGTTTCTACAGTATTGAGGTTTCTACAGTATTGAGGTTTCTACAGTATTGAGGTTTCTACAGTATTTACCTACAGTATTGAGGTTTCTACAGTATTGAGGTTTCTACAGTATTCAGGTTTCTACAGTATTCACCTACAGTATTGAGGTTTCTACAGTATTCACCTACAGTATTCAGGTTTCTACAGTATTCACCTACAGTATTGAGGTTTCTACAGTATTCACCTACAGTATTCAGGTTTCTACAGTATTCACCTACAGTATTCAGGTTTCTACAGTAATCACCTACAGTATTGAGGTTTCTACAGTATTGAGACTTCAGCTCCTCTAAAGCACATCACGGTTCAACAAGGCCTAAAGCAACAAGCAGCTTTCATTGGAAATAAGCATGTCGTTTTTTTATTAGTTGAGTGCCCTTGGAAATGTCTTCCCACCAGGAGATGCTTTCCTCTCAGTGAAGTCATTTTCTCACTGTAAATACGAGCGTGTGTATTTACCCCGTGTTTTGATAGGAAAATGCTCCTATGACATTTCTAGCACTAAATAATCCATTAGGGATCTTTCCAAGCTCTTTCAGGATGCTGAAAGCACAGCAGTGAAAAGGTCACGCGGCGTTTTTTTAAATCTCCACTAATGCCTTTTCCCCCTCATATCGCACTGCCTTTGTTTATCCACATCTATTACAGTACATTCCCTCATTAAAATGGAGTTGGTACACCGTCGGTAAACAGTCGGTAAACAGTCGGTAAACAGTCGGTTAACAGTCAGCCGGGGCTCCCAGTGTATACAAACCGCTCTAGCAGTCTGCAGCGTGTCAGTAGCACCTTCTCAGAGCTCCACCTTGGGTCCTGTTGTCTGTCTGCCAGTCGGTAAACAGTCAGTAAACAGTCTGTCTGCCAGTCTGTGTTTTCTCTTTGGGTTTTTGACTAAACGTAAACTAGATCCCGGTCGTTGAATGGGCACCAGCTCTGTTGTTCAGTCTAGACCAGGAAGTGGGCAGCCAATATGGCCTGTGTTTGTTTCATACATCCATGTGATGTTTCTACGTATGTTTCCTGTATATTATCATGCTCGGTATAGTACATGATGACAACGACAAGGTCACTGGCTCTTCAGTTTGGTCCGTTCCAAAATATGTGACCGACCACCTCGATTAGGTAGCAACATTTGAATTTATTCTAATTGTATTGTTTTTTTTACATTAGATTAAAGTAGAGACTCAGAGCTATAAAATGGGATTAAAGTAGAGACTCAGAGCTATAAAATGGGATTAAAGTAGAGACTCAGAGCTATAAAATGGGATTAAAGTAGAGACTCAGAGCTATAAAATGGGATTAAAGTAGAGACTCAGAGCTATAAAATGGGATTAAAGTAGAGACTCAGAGCTATAAAATGGGATTAAAGTAGAGACTCAGAGCTATAAAATGGGATTAAAGTAGAGACTCAGAGCTATAAAATGGGATTAAAGTAGAGACTCAGATCTATAAAATGGGATTAAAGTAGAGACTCAGAGCTATAAAATGGGATTAAAGTAGAGACTCAGAGCTATAACATGGGATTAAAGTAGAGACTCAGAGCTATAAAATGGGATTAAAGTAGAGACTCAGAGCTATAAAATGGGATTAAAGTAGAGACTCAGAGCTATAAAATGGGATTAAAGTAGAGACTCAGAGCTATACAATGGGATTAAAGTAGAGACTCAGAGCTATAAAATGGGATTAAAGTAGAGACTCAGATCTATAAAATGGGATTAAAGTAGAGACTCAGAGCTATAAAATGGGATTAAAGTAGAGACTCAGAGCTATAAAATGGGATTAAAGTAGAGACTCAGAGCTATAAAATGGGATTAAAGTAGAGACTCAGAGCTATAAAATGGGATTAAAGTAGAGACTCAGAGCTATAAAATGGGATTAAAGTAGAGACTCAGAGCTATAAAATGGTAGATCAACACTACAGTTGAGGAACAATGGGGGAAAGTCAATTCTGCTTTGATAAACTTGTTACCTCACTTTTGAGAAAATGTCCCTGGAATGTTTTGAAACCTATTGGAGAACTCTTCTTTGTCTACGCCCATTCAGCATTGTTCACACCCTTTTAAGCTTTAGCCCCACCCATCTCTTTAAGGCTTCACATGTGAGGCCATTTGCTAAACAGAGGGAGTAGTTTAGTAAACAACCAACAATTTCAATTAAATTTCTCCTGTGAAGTATTGACATGTGCCTAGCTTCCTGGAACAGGAACAGAACCCTATTCCATATATAGTGCACTACTTTAGACCAGGACCCAATGGAACCCTATTCCATATATAGTGCACTACTATAGACCTGGACCCAATAGCACACTATTCCCTATATAGTGCACTACTATAGACCAGGACCCAATGACACCCTAATCCCTACATTGATTTATGTTTTTATTTCACCTTTATTCAACCAGGTAGGCCAGTTGAGAACAAGTTCTCATTTACAACTGCGACCTGGCCAAGATATAGCAAAGCAGTGCGACACAAACAACAACACAGAGTTACACATGGAGTAAACAAACATACAGTCAATAACACAATAGAAAAGTATATATACAGTGTGTGCAAATGAGGTAGGATAAGAGAGGTAAGGCAATAAATAGGCCATAGTGGCAAAATAATTACAAAATAGCAATTAAACACTGGAGTGATAGATATGCAGAAGATTAGTGTGCAAGTAGAGATACTGGGGTGCAAAGGAGCAAAACAATAACAATATGGGGATGAGGTAGTTGGATGGGCTGTTTACAGATGGGCTATGTACAGGTGCAGTGATCTGTGAGCTGCTCTGACAGCTGGTGCTTAAAGCTAGTGAGGGAGGTAAGAGTCTCCAGCTTCAGTGATTTTTGCAGTTCGTTCCAGTCATTGGCAGCAGAGAACTGGAAGGAAAGGCGGCCGAAGGAGGAATTGGCTTTGGGGATGACCAGTGAGATATACCTGCTGGAGCACGTGCTACGGGTGGGTGCTGCTATGGTAACCAGTGAGCTGAGATAAGGCGGGGCTTTACCTAGCAAAGACTTATAGATGACCTGGAGCCAGTGGGTTTGGCGACGAGTATGAAGTGAGGGCCAGCCAACGAGAGCGTACAGGTCGCAATGGTGGGTAGTATATGGGGCTTTGGTGACAAAACGGATTGCACTGTGATAGACTGCATCCAATTTGTTGAGTAGGGTATTGGAGGCTATTTTGTAAATTACATCGCCAAAGTCGAGGATTGGTAGGATGGTCAGTTTTACAAGGGTATGTTTGGCAGCATGAGTGAAGGATGCTTTGTTGCGAAATAGGAAGCCAATTCCAGATTTAATTTTGGTTTGGAGATGTATAATGTGAGTCTGGAAGGAGAGTTTACAGTCTAGCCAGACAACTAGGTATTTGTAGTTGTCCACATATTCTAAGTCAGAACCGGGAAGGTGCGGGCAGAGATCGATTGAAGACCATGCATTTGGTTTTACTAGCGTTTAAGAGCAGTTGGAGGCCACGGAAGGGGAGTTGTATGGCATTGAAGCTTGTCTGGAGGGTTGTTAACACAGTGTCCAAAGAAGGGCCGGAAGTATACAGAATGGTGTTGTCTGTGTAGAGGTGGATCAGAGACTCACCAGCAGCAAGAGCGACATCATTGATATATACAGAGAAGAGAGTCGGTCCAAGAATTGAACCCTGTGGCACCCCCATTGAGACTACCAGAGGACCGGACA
>NC_092149.1:4038699-4061199 GCF_045791955.1 Oncorhynchus clarkii lewisi | reverse complement strand
AGTCTACGCCCCTTCGTCTGTGATTGGTCAACAGTAGGGATTCTTCAATAAAGTCTTTGTTGTCATTCAACAAGAGGCGACTCGTTTTCATGCACATTTATACGTAAAGATATTACACCAAACATCTTAGTTAGATGTAAAATTGCGCGACGAAGATCTCTTTCTGCAAAAACATAACTCAATGAATGTCATTCATTTTTTATCTTATATTAATGCTGACTATGTTGAGGAAGTGAATACTGGCTACGGCATCTCAAAATGGACACAGTACAATTGCTGCTTTTTTCTTGTTTTTTTAAGCAAAGGTATTTTAAGGAAGTATGGGAGCAGACTCATTGGGCTAGGGGAATCACCCACCTGGTGTCCCAGGTCTAAATCAGTCCCTGATTAGAGGGGAATCACCCACCTGGTGTTCCAGGTCTAAATCAGGCCCTGATTAGAGGGGAATCACCCACCTGGTGTCCCAGGTCTAAATCAGGCCCTGATTAGAGGGGAATCACCCACCTGGTGTCCCAGGTCTAAATCAGTCCCTGATTAGAGGGGAATCACCCACCTGGTGTCCCAGGTCTAAATCAGTCCCCGATTAGAGGGGAATCACCCACCTGGTGTCCCAGGTCTAAATCAGGCCCCGATTAGAGGGGAATCACCCACCTGATGTTCCAGGTCTAAATCAGGCCCTGATTAGAGGGGAATCACCCCACCTGGTGTCCCAGGTCTAAATCAGTCCCTGATTAGAGGGGAATCACCCACCTGGTGTCCCAGGTCTAAATCAGTCCCTGATTAGAGGGGAATCACCCACCTGGTGTCCCAGGTCCAAATCAGGCCCTGATTAGAGGGGAATCACCCACCTGGTGTCCCAGGTCTAAACCAGTCCCTGATTAGAGGGGAATCACCCACCTGGTGTCCCAGGTCTAAACCAGTCCCTGATTAGAGGGGAATCATCCACCTGGTGTACCAGGTCTAAATCAGTCCCTGATTAGAGGGGAATCACCCACCTGGTGTCCCAGGTCTAAACCAGTCCCTGATTAGAGGGGAATCACCCACCTGGTGTCCCAGGTCTAAACCAGTCCCCGATTAGAGGGGAATCACCCAGCTGGTGTCCCAGGTCTAAATCAGTCCCTGATTAGAGGGGAATCACCCACCTGGTGTCCCAGGTCTAAATCAGGCCCCGATTAGAGGGGAATCACCCACCTGGTGTTCCAGGTCTAAATCAGTCCCTGATAAGAGGGGAATCACCCACCTGGTGTCCCAGGTCTAAATCAGGCCCCGATTAGAGGGGAATCACCCACCTGGTGTCCCAGGTCTAAATCAGGCCCTGATTAGAGGGGAATCACCCACCTGGTGTCCCAGGTCTAAACCAGTCCCTGATTAGAGGGGAGTCACCCACCTGGTGTCCCAGGTCTAAACCAGTCCCTGATTAGAGGGGAATCACCCACCTGGTGTCCCAGGTCTAAATCAGGCCCTGATTAGAGGGGAATCACCCACCTGGTGTCCCAGGTCTAAATCAGGCCCTGATTAGAGGGGAATCACCCACCTGGTGTCCCAGGTCTAAACCAGTCCCTGATTAGAGGGGAATCACCCACCTGGTGTCCCAGGTCTAAATCAGGCCCCGATTAGAGGGGAATCACCCACCTGGTGTTCCAGGTCTAAATCAGTCCCTGATAAGAGGGGAATCACCCACCTGGTGTCCCAGGTCTAAATCAGGCCCTGATTAGAGGGGAATCACCCACCTGGTGTCCCAGGTCTAAATCAGGCCCTGATTAGAGGGGAATCACCCACCTGGTGTCCCAGGTCTAAACCAGTCCCTGATTAGAGGGGAGTCACCCACCTGGTGTCCCAGGTCTAAACCAGTCCCTGATTAGAGGGGAATCACCCACCTGGTGTCCCAGGTCTAAATCAGGCCCTGATTAGAGGGGAATCACCCACCTGGTGTCCCAGGTCTAAATCAGGCCCTGATTAGAGGGGAATCACCCACCTGGTGTCCCAGGTCTAAACCAGTCCCTGATTAGAGGGGAATCACCCACCTGGTGTCCCAGGTCTAAACCAGTCCCTGATTAGAGGGGAATCATCCACCTGGTGTACCAGGTCTAAATCAGTCCCTGATTAGAGGACAACGATGTAAAACAGGTTCAGATTAGAATGTGGGGATTATAGACCACTTCATGGTGACCCAGGTCAGCTCAGGGTTATGTTCGTCATCCCAGAAGTATCCCAATGTTTGGACTTCTGTCAGCCTGCTATTTCTCTTCACAACAACTGATTGGACGGATGACTTTGAAAACAACTTGTTTTGCCTCGGGGGACCATGTGGCCACGTCCCCCCCCTCCCCCCTCCCTGCCTCAATTACCACACTAATTGGATCCCATAAAGCTAGCCACTAAACTAGCTCTTAAGTGTTTTCTTTAGTGTCCTAATGAAAGCAATGTTGGCATCAGGAATCTGCTGGGATTGCAGGCCTCCAGAGCTTCTCATTGTTACAGGGCACGTCCCAAAGAACGCACCCTAATTCCCTACATTTAGTGCACCACTTTTTTTTTTGTTGTTGTTGACCGCTCTGCTAGTGCACTAAGGAATATAAGTGAGTGTGATTTGGGACGAATCCACAGAGTCTCTTCTCCCAGTAATGACATCAGCAGCTTCCTCCCAAAATCCTAAAATTAGCTGCTGGCGTTGTGGAGGATATGCAGGGAAACAGGAACCGACTGCACATTGTAGCTACGAAACGTACTCTCTGATCTGGCGCCGTTAGGAAGGTCAACTGGGAGGGAATATGAGCTTTGTTCCTGTTCCTGTTTGCTGTTGAACTGATGGGATTAAGAGGTAATGTGTTTCCTGTGAACCGTGGATCAGAGTAGGAATATGGAGACACTGTCAGGATGCTTTCCGTGAAAGACGCGGTCTCGTCGCGGTCTCGGTTTGGGACTCGGACAGAACCAGCACTGCTGTTTCCTGTATCACCAGAACCCACTGCTGTTTCCTGTATCACCAGAACCAACTGCTGTTTCCTGTATCACCAGAACCCACTGCTGTTTCCTGTATCACCAGAACCCACTGCTGTTTCCTGTATCACCAGAACCCACTGTATCAGACTCGAGGGAGGGAGACGTTACATCACACTCATGATGCGCTGTGAGATGAGAGAGAGACAGAGAGAAGCAGGCAGAGGGGAAACTCCTGACCCACTCAGAGAGAGACAGAGGGGAAACTCCTGACCCACTTAGAGAGAGACAGAGGGGAAACTCCTGACCCACTCAGAGAGAGACAGAGAGAAGCAGACAGAGGGGAAACTCCTGACCCACTCAGAGAGAGACAGAGAGAAGCAGACAGAGGGGCAACTCCTGACCCGCTCAGAGAGAGACAGAGAGAAGCAGACAGAGGGGAAACTCCTGACCCGGCTCAGAGAGAGACAGAGAGAAGCAGACAGAGGGGAAACTCCTGACCCACTCAGAGAGAGACAGAGAGAAGCAGACAGAGGGGTAACTCCTGACCCACTCAGAGAGAGACAGAGAGAAACAGACAGAGTGGAAACTCCTGACCCACTCAGAGAGAGACAGAGAGAAGCAGACAGAGGGGAAACTCCTGACCCACTCAGAGAGAGACAGAGAGAGACTCCTGACCCACTCAGAGAGAGACAGAGTGGAAACTCCTGACCCACTCAGAGACAGACAGAGAGAAGCAGACAGAGGGGAAACTCCTGACCTACTCAGAGAGACAGAGGGGAAACTCCTGACCCGCTCAGAGAGAGAAAGAGAAACAGACAGAGGGGAGACTCCCGTCCCACTCAGAGAGAGACAGAGAGAAGCAGACAGAGGGGAAACTCCTGACCCGCTCAGAGACAGACAGAGAGAAGCAGACAGAGGGGAAACTCCTGACCCACTCAGAGACAGACAGAGAGAAGCAGACAGAGGAGAAACTCCTAACCCGACTCAGAGAGAGACAGAGAGAAGCAGACAGAGGGGAAACTCCTGACCCGGCTCAGAGAGAGACAGAGAGAAGCAGACAGAGGGGAAACTCCTGACCCACTCAGAGAGAGACAGACAGAAGCAGACAGAGGGGAAACTCCTGACCCACTCAGAGAGAGACAGAGATAATCAGACAGAGGGGAAACTCCTGACCCACTCAGAGACAGACAGAGAGAAGCAGACAGAGGGAAACTCCTGACCCGGCTCAGATAGAGACAGAGGGGAGACTCCCATCCCACTCAGAGAGGGACAGAGGGGAGACTCCCATCCCACTCAGAGACAGACAGAGAGAAGCAGACAGAGGGGAGACTCCTGACCCACTCAGAGAGAGACAGAGAGAAGCAGACAGAGAGGTAACTCCTGACCCGGCTCAGAGAGAGACAGAGAGAAGCAGACAGAGTGGAAACTCCTGTCCCGCTTAGAGAGAGACAGAGAGAAGCAGACAGAGGGGAAACTCCTGACCCGCTCAGAGACAGACAGAGAGAAGCAGACAGAGGGGAAACTCCTGACCCGGCTCAGAGAGAGACAGAGAGAAGCAGACAGAGGGGAAACTCCTGACCCGGCTCAGAGAGAGACAGAGAGAAGCAGACAGAGGGGAAACTCCTGACCCACTCAGAGAGAGACAGAGAGAAGCAGACAGAGGGGAAACTCCTGATTCACTCAGAGAGAGACAGAGAGAAGCTGACAGAGGGGAAACTCCTGACCCGCTCAGAGAGAGAAAGAGAAACAGACAGAGGGGAGACTCCCGTCCCACTCAGAGAGAGACAGAGGGGAGACTCCCGTCCCACTCAGAGAGAGACAGAGAGGAGACTCCTTTCCCGCTCAGAGAGAGACAGAGAGAAGCAGACAGAGGGGAAACTCCTGTCCCGCTCAGAGAGAGACAGAGGGGAGACTCCCGTCCCGCTCAGAGAGAGACAGAGAGAAGCAGACAGAGGGGAAACTCCTGTCCCGCTCAGAGAGAGAGAGAGGGGAGACTCCCGTCCCGCTCAGAGAGAGACAGAGAGAAGCAGACAGAGGGGAAACTCCTGTCCCACTCAGAGACAGAC
This sequence comes from Oncorhynchus clarkii lewisi, assembly GCF_045791955.1. NCBI lineage: Eukaryota > Metazoa > Chordata > Actinopteri > Salmoniformes > Salmonidae > Oncorhynchus > Oncorhynchus clarkii. The sequence goes on along the minus strand of NC_092149.1, from coordinate 4,056,190 downwards.
AGAGAGAAGCAGACAGAGGGGAAACTCCTGACCCGCTCAGAGACAGACAGAGAGAAGCAGACAGAGGGGAAACTCCTGACCCACTCAGAGACAGACAGAGGGGTAACTATTGACCCGCTCAGAGAGAGACAGAGAGAAGCAGACAGAGGGGAAACTCCTGACCCACTCAGAGACAGACAAAGAGAAGCAGACAGAGGGAAACTCCTGACCCACTCAGAGAGAGACAGAGAGAAGCAGACAGAGGGGAAACTCCTGACCCACTCAGAGACAGACAGAGAGAAGCAGACAGAGGGGAAACTCCTGACCCACTCAGAGAGAGACAGAGAGAAGCAGACAGAGGGGAAACTCCTGACCCACTCAGAGACAGACAGAGGGGAAACTCCTGACCCACTCAGAGACAGACAAAGAGAAGCAGACAGAGGGAAACTCCTGACCCAGCTCAGATAGAGACAGAGGGGAGACTCCCATCCCACTCAGAGAGGGACAGAGGGGAGACTCCCATCCCACTCAGAGACAGACAGAGAGAAGCAGACAGAGGGGAGACTCCTGACCCACTCAGAGACAGACAGAGAGAAGCAGACAGAGGGGAAACTCCTGACCCACTCAGAGACAGACAAAGAGAAGCAGACAGAGGGAAACTCCTGACCCGGCTCAGAGAGAGACAGAGAGAAGCAGACAGAGGGAAACTCCTGACCCACTCAGAGACAGACAAAGAGAAGCAGACAGAGGGAAACTCCTGTCCCACTCAGAGAGAGACAGAGATAATCAGACAGAGGGGAAACTCCTGACCCACTCAGAGAGAGACAGAGATAATCAGACAGAGGGGAAACTCCTGACCCACTCAGAGAGAGACAGAGAGAAGCAGACAGAAGGTAACTCCTGACCCGGCTCAGAGAGAGACAGAGAGAAGCAGACAGAAGGTAACTCCTGACCCGGCTCTAGTATCTTGATGGAAGTCTGTTATTGGCTGCTGTGTTCTGGTTCGAGGGATCATGTTGACACTGGACATTTATTTATCTAGTTTAACTTTTCTCACAAAGTCAATCATTTATCAACGTAATGATGGTGGATAGAGAAAGAAAACAAACTGTAGGGAGGAATAATGAGATATAGGTAGACAGGAGAGGGTTATGGGTAGACAGGAGAGGGTTATGGGTAGACAGGAGAGGGTTATGGGTAGACAGGAGAGGGTTATGGGTAGACAGGAGAGGGTTATGGGTAGACAGGAGAGGGTTATGGGTAGACAGGAGAGGTCTGGAGAGGTCTGTAGTCTGAGGGGAGAGAGAGAGGGTTATGGGTAGACAGGAGAGGTCTGTAGTCTGAGGGGAGAGAGAGAGGGTTATGGGTAGACAGGAGAGGGTCATGGGTAGACAGGAGAGGGTTATGGGTAGACAGGAGAGGGTTATGGGTAGACAGGAGAGGGTTATGGGTAGACAGGAGAGGGTTATGGGTAGACAGGAGAGGTCTGGAGAGGTCTGTAGTCTGAGGGGAGAGAGAGAGGGTTATGGGTAGACAGGAGAGGTCTGGAGAGGTCTGTAGGCTGAGGGTAGAGAGAGAGGGTTATGGGTAGACAGGAGAGGTCTGGAGAGGTCTGTAGTCTGAGGGGAGAGAGAGAGGGTTATGGGTAGACAGGAGAGGTCTGGAGAGGTCTGTAGGCTGAGGGGAGAGAGAGAGGGTTATGGGTAGACGGGAGAGGGTTATGGGTAGACAGGAGAGGTCTGGAGAGGTTTGTAGGCTGAGGGGAGAGAGAGAGGGTTATGGGTAGACAGGAGATGTCTGGAGAGGTCTGTAGGCTGATGGGAGAGAGAGAGGGTTATGGGTAGACGGGAGAGGGTTATGGGTAGACAGGAGAGGTCTGTAGTCTGAGGGGAGAGAGAGAGGGTTATGGGTAGACAGGAGAGGTCTGTAGTCTGAGGGGAGAGAGAGGGTTATGGGTAGACAGGAGAGGTCTGTAGTCTGAGGGGAGAGAGAGGGTTATAGACAGGAGAGGTCTGAGGTTAGAGAAGGTTATAGACAGGAGAGGTCTGATGTTAGAGAGAGATATGGTTATGGGTGGACACAATAGGTCTGAGGTTAGAGAGGGTTATAGACACGAGAGGTCTGATGTTAGAGAGGGTTATAGACAGGAAAGGTCTGAGGTTAGAGATGGTTATAGACGGTAGAGGTCTGGGAGAGAGATGAGGAGGAGATAAACAGACGGAGAGATGGAGAGGAGATAAACAGAGGGAGAGATGGAATGGGAGATACACAGGGGGAGAGATAGAGAGGAGATACACAGGGGGAGCGATAGAGAGGAGATAAACGGGGAGAGATAGAGAGGAGATAAACAGGGGGAGAGATGGAGAGGAGATAAACGGGGAGAGATAGAGAGGAGATAAACAGGGGGGGGTGGAGAGGAGATAACAGGGGGAGAGATAGAGAGGAGATAAACGGGGGGGGTGGAGAGGAGATAACATGGGGAGAGATAGCTAGGAGATAAACAGAGGGAGAGATAGAGATGAGATAAACAGGAGGAGAGATAGAGAGGAGATAAACGGGGGGGGGGTGGAGAGGAGATAACAGGGGGAGAGATAGATAGGAGATAAACAGAGGGAGAGATGGAGAGGAGATTAACAGAGGGAGAGATAGAGAGGATATAAACAGGGGAGAGATAGAGATGATATAAACAGGGGGAGAGATAGAGAGGAGATAAACAGGGGGAGAGATTTAGAGGAGATAAACAGGGGGAGAGATAGAGAGGAGATACACAGGGGGAGCGATAGAGAGGAGATAAACGGGGAGAGATAGAGAGGAGATAAACACGGGGAGAGATAAACAGGGGGAGAGAGAGAGGAGATAAACGGGGATAGATGGAGAGATAAACAGGTAGAGAGATAGAGAGATGAACAGGGGGAGAGGTGGAGAGGAGATAAACGGGGAGAGATAGAGAGGAGATAAACGGGGGGGTGGAGAGGAGATAACAGGAGGAGAGATAGATATGAGATAAACAGAGGGAGAGATGGAGAGGAGATCAACAGAGGGAGAGATGGAGAGGAGATAAACAGGAGGAGAGATAGAGAGGAGATAAACAGGGGGGGGCGGAGAGGAGATAAACAGGGGGAGATATGGAGAGGAGATAAACAACAGGGGGTGGAGAGGAGATAAACAGGGGGGGGGTGGAGAGGAGATAAACAGAGGGATATATAGAGAGGAGATAAACAGGGGGAGAGATTGAGAGGAGATAAACAGAGGGATATATAGAGAGGAGATACACAGGGGGAGAGATAGAGAGGAGATACACAGGGGGAGCGATAGAGAGGAGATAAACGGGGAGAGATAGAGAGGAGATAAACAGGGGGAGAGATGGAGAGGAGATAAACGGGGAGAGATAGAGAGGAGATAAACAGGGGGGGGTGGAGAGGAGATAACAGGGGGAGAGATAGAGAGGAGATAAACAGGGGGGGGGGTGGAGAGGAGATAACATGGGGAGAGATAGCTAGGAGATAAACAGAGGGAGAGATAGAGATGAGATAAACAGGGGGAGAGATAGAGAGGAGATAAACGGGGGGGGGGTGGAGAGGAGATAACAGGGGGAGAGATAGATAGGAGATAAACAGAGGGAGAGATGGAGAGGAGATTAACAGAGGGAGAGATAGAGAGGATATAAACAGGGGAGAGATAGAGATGATATAAACAGGGGGAGAGATAGAGAGGAGATAAACAGGGGGAGAGATTTAGAGGAGATAAACAGGGGGAGAGATAGAGAGGAGATACACAGGGGGAGCGATAGAGAGGAGATAAACGGGGAGAGATAGAGAGGAGATAAACACGGGGAGAGATAAACAGGGGGAGAGAGAGAGGAGATAAACGGGGATAGATGGAGAGATAAACAGGTAGAGAGATAGAGAGATGAACAGGGGGAGAGGTGGAGAGGAGATAAACGGGGAGAGATAGAGAGGAGATAAACGGGGGGGTGGAGAGGAGATAACAGGAGGAGAGATAGATATGAGATAAACAGAGGGAGAGATGGAGAGGAGATCAACAGAGGGAGAGATGGAGAGGAGATAAACAGGAGGAGAGATAGAGAGGAGATAAACAGGGGGGGGGCGGAGAGGAGATAAACAGGGGGAGATATGGAGAGGAGATAAACAACAGGGGGTGGAGAGGAGATAAACAGGGGGGGGGGTGGAGAGGAGATAAACAGAGGGATAAATAGCGAGGAGATAAACAGGGGGAGAGATTGAGAGGAGATAAACAGAGGGATATATAGAGAGGAGATAAACAGGGGGAGAGATGGAGAGGAGATAAACAGAGGGATATATAGAGAGGAGATAAACAGGGGGAGAGATGGAGAGGAGATAAACAGAGAGAGAGATGGAGAGGAGATAAACAGGAGGAGAGATGGAGAGGAGATACACATGGGGAAATATGGAGAGGATATACACAGGGAGAGAGATGGAGAGGAGATAAACAGGGAGAGAGATGGAGAGGAGATAAACAGGGGGAGAGATAGAGAGGAGATAAACAGGGAGAGAGATGGAGAGGAGATAAACAGGGAGAGAGATGGAGATGAGATAAACAGGGGGATAGATGGAGAGGAGATAAACGGGGGAGAGATAGATAGGAGATAACCAGGGGGATAGATGGAGAGGAGATAACCAGGGGGAGAGATGGAGAGGAGATAACCAGGGGGAGAGATTTATAGGAGATAAACAGGGGGAGAGATAGAGAGGAGATAAACAAGGGGATAGATGGAGAGGAGATAAACAGGGGGAGAGATGGAGAGGAGATAAACAGGGGGAGAGATGGAGAGGAGATAACCAGGGGGATATATGGATAGGAGATAAACAGGGAGAGAGATGGAGAGGAGATAAACAGGGAGAGAGATGGAGAGGAGATAAACAGGGGGAGAGATGGAGAGGAGATAAACAGGGAGAGAGATGGAGAGGAGATAACCAGTGGGATATATGGATAGGAGATAAACAGGGAGAGAGATGGAGAGGAGATAACCAGGGGGATATATGGATAGGAGATAAAAAGGGAGAGAGATGGAGAGGAGATAAACAGGGAGAGAGATGGAGAGGAGATTAACAGGGGGAGAGATAGAGAGGAGATAAACCGGGAGAGATAAACAGAGAGAATAGAACAGAGGCAAAACCCTCCACCCCTCCATCCCCCCACCCCTCCATCCCTCCATCCCCCCACCCCTCCACCCATCCACCCCTCCATCCCCCCAGCCCCCCACCCCCCACCACTCCAGCCCCCCACTCCTCCACCCCTCTATCCCTCCACCCCTCCAGCCCCCCCACCCCTCCAGCCCTCCACCCCTCCATCCCTCCAGGGGGTGGAGAGGAGATAAACAGGGGGGGGGTGGAGAGGAGATAAACAGAGGGATATATAGAGAGGAGATAAACAGGGGGAGAGATTGAGAGGAGATAAACAGAGGGATATATAGAGAGGAGATACACAGGGGGAGAGATAGAGAGGAGATACACAGGGGGAGCGATAGAGAGGAGATAAACGGGGAGAGATAGAGAGGAGATAAACAGGGGGAGAGATGGAGAGGAGATAAACGGGGAGAGATAGAGAGGAGATAAACAGGGGGGGGTGGAGAGGAGATAACAGGGGGAGAGATAGAGAGGAGATAAACAGGGGGGGGGGTGGAGAGGAGATAACATGGGGAGAGATAGCTAGGAGATAAACAGAGGGAGAGATAGAGATGAGATAAACAGGGGGAGAGATAGAGAGGAGATAAACGGGGGGGGGGTGGAGAGGAGATAACAGGGGGAGAGATAGATAGGAGATAAACAGAGGGAGAGATGGAGAGGAGATTAACAGAGGGAGAGATAGAGAGGATATAAACAGGGGAGAGATAGAGATGATATAAACAGGGGGAGAGATAGAGAGGAGATAAACAGGGGGAGAGATTTAGAGGAGATAAACAGGGGGAGAGATAGAGAGGAGATACACAGGGGGAGCGATAGAGAGGAGATAAACGGGGAGAGATAGAGAGGAGATAAACACGGGGAGAGATAAACAGGGGGAGAGAGAGAGGAGATAAACGGGGATAGATGGAGAGATAAACAGGTAGAGAGATAGAGAGATGAACAGGGGGAGAGGTGGAGAGGAGATAAACGGGGAGAGATAGAGAGGAGATAAACGGGGGGGTGGAGAGGAGATAACAGGAGGAGAGATAGATATGAGATAAACAGAGGGAGAGATGGAGAGGAGATCAACAGAGGGAGAGATGGAGAGGAGATAAACAGGAGGAGAGATAGAGAGGAGATAAACAGGGGGGGGGCGGAGAGGAGATAAACAGGGGGAGATATGGAGAGGAGATAAACAACAGGGGGTGGAGAGGAGATAAACAGGGGGGGGTGGAGAGGAGATAAACAGAGGGATATATAGAGAGGAGATAAACAGGGGGAGAGATTGAGAGGAGATAAACAGAGGGATATATAGAGAGGAGATAAACAGGGGGAGAGATGGAGAGGAGATAAACAGAGGGATATATAGAGAGGAGATAAACAGGGGGAGAGATGGAGAGGAGATAAACAGAGAGAGAGATGGAGAGGAGATAAACAGGAGGAGAGATGGAGAGGAGATACACATGGGGAAATATGGAGAGGATATACACAGGGAGAGAGATGGAGAGGAGATAAACAGGGAGAGAGATGGAGAGGAGATAAACAGGGGGAGAGATAGAGAGGAGATAAACAGGGAGAGAGATGGAGAGGAGATAAACAGGGAGAGAGATGGAGATGAGATAAACAGGGGGATAGATGGAGAGGAGATAAACGGGGGAGAGATAGATAGGAGATAACCAGGGGGATAGATGGAGAGGAGATAACCAGGGGGAGAGATGGAGAGGAGATAACCAGGGGGAGAGATTTATAGGAGATAAACAGGGGGAGAGATAGAGAGGAGATAAACAGGGGGATAGATGGAGAGGAGATAAACAGGGGGAGAGATGGAGAGGAGATAAACAGGGGGAGAGATGGAGAGGAGATAACCAGGGGGATATATGGAGAGGAGATAAACAGGGGGAGAGATGGAGAGGAGATAACCAGGGGGAGAGATGGAGAGGAGATAACCAGGGGGAGAGATTTATAGGAGATAAACAGGGGGAGAGATAGAGAGGAGATAAACAAGGGGATAGATGGAGAGGAGATAAACAGGGGGAGAGATGGAGAGGAGATAAACAGGGGGAGAGATGGAGAGGAGATAACCAGGGGGATATATGGATAGGAGATAAACAGGGAGAGAGATGTGGAGAGGAGATAAACAGGGAGAGAGATGGAGAGGAGATAAACAGGGGGAGAGATGGAGAGGAGATAAACAGGGAGAGAGATGGAGAGGAGATAACCAGTGGGATATATGGATAGGAGATAAACAGGGAGAGAGATGGAGAGGAGATAACCAGGGGGATATATGGATAGGAGATAAACAGGGAGAGAGATGGAGAGGAGATAAACAGGGAGAGAGATGGAGAGGAGATTAACAGGGGGAGAGATAGAGAGGAGATAAACCGGGAGAGATAAACAGAGAGAATAGAACAGAGGCAAAACCCTCCACCCCTCCATCCCCCCACCCCTCCATCCCTCCATCCCCCCACGCCTCCACCCCTCCACCCATCCACCCCTCCATCCCCCCAGCCCCCCACCCCCCACCACTCCAGCCCCCCACTCCTCCACCCCTCTATCCCTCCACCCCTCCAGCCCCCCCACCCCTCCAGCCCTCCACCCCTCCATCCCTCCATGCCAGTAAGTCTGTTCTACTCTGCTCTGTCTTTGTGGCATGCTTCAACAGCACTCTAACAAATGAAGTCGGATAAATATTTAAATAAACAGCGACCTGCATCCAAAACAAATACCCCAGTCGGTTATTAAAAAGTTAGTTGCTGCCTCTGCGTGGCAGCTGTAAAAGAATATACAACACTTCATTTTATTGTAAACCACTTGTAATGGGAAACATACCGGCCAAGTCCAGCCTGGCAGGGAGATATGGGGAGAGAGAGGAACAGGGAGTCTGTTTTAAATAACAGAGTAGGGACAGCGTGTTGCTGAAGGACAGAGGGACACGTAGTGCTTCCTGTTGTGATCCCTGTGGTGATGTCAATAATGATTCTCTAGAAAGACCCGTCCACTAGTGATGTTATGGTGTTACAGGTGATCTGTGACGGTTAGTGTCTCTCTGTCCTTCAGCAACACACTGTGATTCCTGTTGTGATCCCTGTAGTGATGTCAATAATGATTCTCTAGAAAGACCCGTCCGTCCACTAGTGATGTTATGGTCTTACAGGTGATCTGTGACGGTTAGTGGCTCTCTGTCCTTCAGCAACACACTGTGCTTTCTGTTGTGATCCCTGTGGTGATGTCAATAATTATTCTCTAGAAAGACCCAGGTTACAGGTGATCTGTGACGGTTAGTGGCTCTCTGAAGAATTAGTGAATTAATATATATTAATATATACAAGGATGTGATGTGGAAACTGTACTATATGACTCTGACTATCCCTCTCTCTCTGACTCTCCCTCTCTGACTCTCCCTCTCTGACTCTGACTCTCTCTCTGGCTCCCTCTCTCTCTGACTCTCCCTCTTTCTCTCTGAATCTCCCTCTTTTTCTCTCTGATTCCCTCTCTCTTTGACTCTCTCTCTCTTTCTGACTCTCTCTGACTCTCCCTCTCCCTCTCTCTGACTCTCCCTCTCTCTCATCTCTTCTGTCATGCTTTGGCCCCAGTTTTTAAAGCCCCTGGTTTCATGTATATGTGATTGACAACAAGTGACCCTGAACAAGAGAGGGAGGCAGTGATAGAGAGAGAGAGAGAAGTAAAGAGAGAGTTCTAGAAGAGGGTGGGTTGAGGGTGGGGCTGTAATGGCATGAGGCAGGGGAATAACAACCCTGTGCTCTGCTACAGGGAATAACCAGTATATTCCAGAACTCAGCTGTGAGGAGAGTAGGCCCTGAGGAATCGTTACAGCGTGGGAGGTTTGAGAGGCCTCTGGATGCTCCCTCCGTCACCTCTGCGAGTCGCCCACACAGCCTTGAGCCCCATCCCATGCCTCCACAGCGCAGCACCACTAAGCCTGAACTCTGAGTCCAGACACTTCTTTTCTCTCACAGGCCTACATCCTCTAACAGACCTGCAGCCTCTCTAACAGACCTACAGCCTCTCTAACAGACCTACAGCCTCTCTAACAGGCCTACAGCCTCTCTAACAGACCTACAGCCTCTATAACAGACCTACAGCCTCTCTAACATACCTACAGCCTCTCTAACAGGCCTACAACCTCTCTAACAGACCTACAGCCTCTCTAACATACCTACAGTCTCTCTAACAGGCCTACAGCCTCTCTAACAGACCTACAGCCTCTATAACAGACCTACGGCCTCTCTAACAGACCTACAGCCTCTCTGACAGACCTACAGCCTCTCTGACAGACCTACAGCCTCTCTGACAGACCTACAGCCTCTCTAACATACCTACAGTCTCTCTAACATACCTCCAGCCTCTCTAACATACCTCCAGCCTCTCTAACAGACCTACAGCCTCTCTAACAGACCTACAGCCTCTCTAACAGACCTACATCCTCTCTAACAGGCCTACAGACTCTCTAACAGACATACAGCCTCTCTAACAGACCGACATCCTCTCCTACAGCCTCTCTAACAGTCTCTATAACAGACCTACAGCCTCTCTAACAGACCTTCAGCCTCTCTAACAGGCCTTCATCCTCTCTAACAGGCCTACAGCCTCTCTAACAGGCCTACAGACTCTCTAACAGACATACAGCCTCTCTAACAGACCTACATCCTCTCCTACAGCCTCTCTAACAGTCTCTATAACAGACCTACAGCCTCTCTAACAGACCTTCAGCCTCTCTAACAGGCCTTCATCCTCTCTAACAGGCCTACAGCCTCTCTAACAGACATACAGCCTCTCTAACAGACCTACATCCTCTCCTACAGCCTCTCTAACAGTCTCTATAACAGACCTACAGCCTCTCTAACAGGCCTTCATCCTCTCTAACAGGCCTACAGCCTCTCTAACAGACCTCCAGCCTCTCTAACAGACCTCCAGCATGAATCCCTATGTGTTCTACTCTCCAGACCTCCAGGACTGTGTCTGGTTTAATAGATGGAGCTGTAATGCTTCTAATGTCTCTACCTGCCTGGGCCTTCCCTGGGCCCACACTGGGCCTACCCTGGGCCTACCCTGGGTCTACCATTGGCCTACTCTGGGCCTTCCCTGGCCCTACCCTGGGCCCACACTAGGCCTACCCTGGGCCCACACTGGGCCTACCCTAGGTCCACACTGGGCCTGCCCTGGGACCACACTGGGCCTTCCCTGGCCCTACCCTGGGCCCACACTGGGCCTACCCTGGGCCCACACTGGGTCTACCCTGGGCCCACACTGGGCCTACCCTGGGTCAGGACAGGTCAGGACTAGTCAGGACAGGTCTGACAGATCAGGACTGGTCAGGTCAGGACAGGTCAGACCAGGACTGGACAGACCAGGACTGGACAGGTCAGACCAGGACTGGTCAGGACAGGTCAGACCAGGACTGGACAGGTCAGAACAGGACAGGTCAGAACTCATGATGTCATCCTGGGGGACAGGTTTGTCCCCAGCAGTCTAAGCCTCTGTCCCAAATGGCAGCCGATTCCCTACGCAGGGCAAAAGTAGTGTACTAAATAGGGAATAGGGCTCTGGTCTAAAGTAGTGCACTATATAGGGAATAGGGTGCCATTTGCCAGCCAACCCATGGTGACAGACGGAGGGAGAGAGAAGAGTTGTTGATTTGTTGATGTTTTCGGGGGAAAAAGGCGCTTCATGGTCAACCCGACGTCTGCATTGGCCGTGCAGCATTTACGTTGATACGGCCTCTGCAGCATTTACGGTGATACGGCCTCTGCAGCATTTACGGTGATACGGCCTCTACACCATTTGGGAGACGCGCAGCGATGCGTTACGGAGCCCCGTTTGGCCTCTGAGAGCCTCCAGAGGCTCGGCATTGCGTCACATCCTCCATCAAGCATGAATTGGCTTTAAGGTTAGAGGACTGTAGTCAGTAGCTGGGAGCCTGTCATGGTTGATTCCCCCCGACCATCAGCACCCCACCCCCTCCTAGCCCAGCCTCACACCACTGCACCCCCAAATCCCTTCTACCACAGCGTGCACCACCACCTCTACCACCCCTCCCCACTACCCCCACCACCATCACCTCTAATCAAATGGTATTGGTCACATACACATGGTTAGCAGATGTTAATGCGAGTGTAGTGAAATGCTTGTGCTTCTAGTTCCGACAGTGCAGTAATATCTGCTTGGGATATACACGGCTGTGACTATAATTATATATTATATATTCATACATTCATCTCTTGGTAGATAATGCGGTCGGCATTTGATTGTAAGGAATTCTAGGTCAGGTGAACAAAAGGACTTGAGTTCCTGTATGTTGTTATGATCACACCATGAGTCATTAATCATAAGTCATCCACCCCCGCCCTTCTTCTTACCAGAGAGATGTTTGTTTCTGTCGGTGCGATGCGTGAGGAAACCGGGTGGCTGTACCGACTCTGACAACGTATCCCGAGTGAGACATGTTTCCGTGAAACAGAGAATGTTACCATCTCTGATGTCTCTCTGGAAGGCAACTCGTGCCCTAATTTCGTCCACCTTGTTGTCTACAGATTGGGACATTGGCGAGTAATATACTCGGAAACGGTGGATGGTGTGCTCGCCGTCTGAGTCTGACCAGTAGGACGCTCCGTCCGCCTCTCCTGCACCAAGAGGTTGTTTTGGGTCGGGCCTCTGGGATCAGATCCCACGTCCAGGGTGACTGTGTTGTTTTGGGTCGGGCCTCTGGGATAAGATCCCACGTCCAGGGTGACTGTGTTGTTTTGGGTCGGGCCTCTGGGATAAGATCCCACGTCCAGGGTGACTGTGTTGTTTTGGGTCGGGCCTCTGGGATAAGATCCCACGTCCAGGGTGACTGTGTTGTTTTGGGTCGGGCCTCTGGGATAAGATCCCACGTCCAGGGTGACTGTGTTGTTTTGGGTCGGGCCTCTGGGATCAGATCCCACGTCCAGGGTGACTGTGTTGTTTTGGGTCGGGCCTCTGGGATCAGATCCCACGTCCAGGGTGACTGTGTTGTTTTGGGTCGGGCCTCTGGGATAAGATCCCACGTCCAGGGTGACTGCGTTGTTTTGGGTCGGGCCTCTGGGATCAGATCCCACGTCCAGGGTGACTGCGTTGTTTTGGGTCGGGCCTCTGGGATCAGATCCCACGTCCAGGGTGACTGCGTTGTTTTGGGTCGGGCCTCTGGGACATCAGGCCCCACCACCACCACCACCACCTCTAAACCCCTCCCCACATCAGGCCCCACCACCTCTACACCCCTCCCCACTACCACAACAGGGCCCCTAGGGCGAGGAGAGGAGACAGTAAGGCGAGGAGAGGAGACAGTAGGGCGAGGAGAGGAGGAGACAGTAAGGCGAGGAGAGGAGACAGTAGGGTGAGGGGAGGAGACAGTAGGACGAGGGGAGGAGACAGTAGGGTGAGGGGAGGAGACAGTAAGGCGAGGGGAGGAGTCAGTAGGGCGAGGAGAGGAGACAGTAGGGCAAGGAGAGGAGACAGTAGGGTGAGGGGAGGAGACAGTAGGGCGAGGGGAGGAGACAGTAGGGCGAGGGGAGGAGACAGGATTATCTTGGTCAATGTATGGCCACTCTCTGTCATAATTACATAGATATACACGGAAACTTACACACACACACACACACACACCTGTGAGCTCAGTCCTTCCACCCTCAGCATGAGGTAGGATGCCACGGCTACCACAAAAACTAACCGGCCATCTTGATTTCGCTCTGTCACCTTGGAAATCCCCTCAGCTGTTTTAGTGATACTTAGGAAAGAGAGGTATTTCAGGAGGGTTGACATCATCGCCTGACAGCTGTGGGACAGAGGAGAGGAGAGCTGTATAGCGAGTTGCTGAGCTTAGCAGGCAGACCTTTAAATCATGGAATAATGTGTCTTAATGTCTCTTCAGAGACCCCACAGTCCCTCTCTCACCTGTGACGCTAACGCCAACTAGCCACACTGATGGCTTTACCATGCCCTCTCTACTGTAGCTAGCTAGCTAACTGATGCTAATGCTAGCCACACTGATGGCTTTACCATGCCCTCTCTACTGTAGCTAGCTAGCTGATGCTAATGCTAGCCACACTAATGGCTTTACCATGCCCTCTCTACTGTAGCTAGCTAGCTGATGCTAATGCTAGCCACACTAATGGCTTTACCATGCCCTCTCTACTGTAGCTAGCTAGCTGGTGCTAACGCTAGCGACACTGATGGCTTTACCATGCCCTCTCTACTGTAGCTAGCTAGCTGATGCTAATGCTAGCCACACTGATGACTTTACCATGCCCTCTCTACTATAGCTAGCTAGCTGATGCTAATGCTAGCCACACTGATGACTTTACTATGTCTTCTACTGTGGCTGGCTAGCTAACTGACGCTAATGCTAGCCATACTGATGACTTTACCATGTCCTCTACTGTGGCTGGCTAGCTAACGGACGCTAATGCTAACCACACTGATGACTTTACCATGCCCTCTACTGTAGCTAGCTAGCTAAATGACGCTATATAGTGGTGTATGGGTGGTTTGGTCTACACCTGTTCTCTACACCTGTTGTATTCAGCATTTTACTGTAAGGTCTACTACACCTGTTGTATTCAGCATTTCACTGTGAGGTCTACTACACCTGTTGTATTCAGCATTTCACTGTAAGGTCTACTACACCTGTTGTATTCAGCATTTCACTGTAAGGTCTACTACACCTGTTGTATTCAGCATTTCACTGTAAGGTCTACTACACCTGTTGTATTCAGCATTTCACTGTAAGGTCTACTACACCTGTTGTATTCAGCATTTCACTGTAAGGTCTACTACACCTGTTGTATTCAGCATTTCACTGTAAGGTCTACTACACCTGTTGTATTCAGCATTTCACTGTAAGGTCTACTACACCTGTTGTATTCAGCATTTCACTGTAAGGTCTACCTACACCTGTTGTATTCAGCATTTCACTGTAAGGTCTACTACACCTGTTGTATTCAGTATTTCACTGTGAGGTCTACTACACCTGTTGTATTCAGCATTTCACTGTGAGGTCTACTACACCTGTTGTATTCAGCATTTCACTGTAAAGTCTACTACACCTGTTGTATTCAGCATTTCACTGTAAAGTCTACCTACACCTGTTGTATTCAGCATTTCACAAATACACATTTATTTGATCTGGCCTCGTCAGGCTAGTTTAACGGGGTGGTCTCCAGGTCAGGCTAGTTTAACAGGGCGGTCTCCTGGTCAGGCTAGTTTAACGGGGCGGTCTCCTGGTCAGGCTAGTTTAACAGGGTGGTCTCCTGGTCAGGCTAGTTTAACAGGGAGGTATCCTGGTCAGGCTAGTTTAACAGGGTGGTCTCCTGGTCAGGCTAGTTTAACGGGGAGGTCTCCTGGTCAGGCTAGTTTAACAGGGTGGTCTCCTGGTCAGGCTAGTTTAACGGGGCTTGCTCCCTGGTTAGGCTAGTTTAACGGGGAGGTCTCCTGGTCAGGCTAGTTTAACGGGGAGGTCTCCTGGTCAGGCTAGTTTAACGGGGAGGTCTCCTGGTCAGGCTAGTTTAACGGGGTGGTCTCCTGGTCAGGCTAGTTTAACAGGGTGGTCTCCTGGTCAGGCTAGTTTAACGGTGCTTGCTCCCTGGTCAGGCTAGTTTAATGGGGCGGTCTCCTGGTCAGGCTAGTTTAACGGGGAGGTCTCCTCGTCAGGCTAGTTTAATAGGGAGTCTCCTGGTCAGGCTAGTTTAACGGGGAGGTCTCCTGGTCAGGCTAGTTTAACGGGGAGGTCTGCTGGTCAGGCTAGTTTAACGGGGTGGTCTCCTGGTCAGGCTAGTTTAACGGGGAGGTCTCCTGGTCAGGCTAGTTTAACAGGGTGGTCTCCTGGTCAGGCTAGTTTAACGGGGAGGTCTCCTGGTCAGGCTAGTTTAACGGGACTTGCTCCCTGGTTAGGCTAGTTTAACGGGGAGGTCTCCTGGTCAGACTAGTTTAACGGGGAGGTCTCCTGGTCAGGCTAGTTTAACGGGGTGGTCTCCTGGTCAGGCTAGTTTAACGGGGAGGTCTCCTGGTCAGGCTAGTTTAACGGGGTGGTCTCCTGGTCAGGCTAGTTTAACAGGGAGGTCTCCTGGTCAGGCTAGTTTAACAGGGTGGTCTCCTGGTCAGGCTAGTTTAATAGGGAGGTCTCCTGGTCAGGCTAGTTTAACGGGGTGGTCTCCTGGTCAGGCTAGTTTAACGGGAGGTCTCCTGGTCAGGCTAGTTTAATCGGGCGGTCTCCTGGTCAGGCTAGTTTAACGGGGAGGTCTCCTGGTCAGGCTAGATTAACGGGGAGGTCTCCTGGTCAGGCTAGTTTAACGGGGAGGTCTCCTGGTCAGGCTAGTTTAACAGGGTGGTCTCCTGGTCAGGCTAGTTTAACGGGGAGGTCTCCTGGTCAGGCTAGTTTAACGGGGAGGTCTCCTGGTCAGGCTAGTTTAACGGGGCGGTCTCCTGGCCAGGCTAGTTTAACGGGACTTTCTCCCTGGTCAGGCTAGTTTAACGGGGCTTGCTCCCTGGTCAGGCTAGTTTAACGGGACTTGCTCCCTGGTCAGGCTAGTTTAACGGGGTGGTCTCCTGGTCAGGCTAGTTTAACGGGACTTGCTCCCTGGTCAGGCTAGTTTAACGGGGCTTTCTCCTGGCCAGGCTAGTTTAACGGGGCTTTCTCCTGGCCAGGCTAGTTTAACGGGGCTTTCTCCTGGCCAGGCTAATTTAACGTGGCTTTCTCCTGGCCAGGCTAGTTTAACGGGGCTTGGTGGTTTGTGTTGTGTGATGATATGTGTGTCTGTTTGTTACCATCAGTATCTGCTGGCTGGAACAAACATCCGTAGTCACGTCAGGAGGCAGGACCTTCAAACCTTGTCATGAATATCTCTGTCCACCATCATGAATGTTCACACTCCCCTTGGCTGTTCATCTCTCTCTCTCTCTGTGGGTTCAGAGATGAGCTCACAGTGAAGTGTCGTTCAGATGTCCTGACTGAATACATGAGACATGTACTATACTGATGAGGATCTGACGTTCAAACCTGCTCTGATCCGTAGATCTGTCTCTCTACTCCATAGATATGTCTCTCTGCTCTGTAGATATGTATCTCTGCTCTGTAGATATGTCTCTCTGCTCTGTAGATCTGTCTCTCTGCTCTGTAGATCTGTCTCTCTGCTCTGTAGATCTGTCTCTCTGCTCCGTAGATATGTCTCTCTGTCTCTCTGCTCTGTAGATATGTCTCTCTGCTCTGTAGATATGTCTCTCTGTCTCTCTGCTCCGTAGATATGTCTCTCTGTCTCTCTGCTCCGTAGATATGTTCCTCTGTCTCTCTGCTCCGTCGATATGTTATTCTGCTCCGTAGATCTGTCTCTCTGCTCCGTAGATATGTCTCTCTGCTCCGTAGATATGTTCCTCTGTCTCTCTGCTCCGTAGATATGTTCCTCTGTCTCTCTGCTCCGTAGATATGTCCCTCTGTCTCCTGCTCCGTAGATATGTTATTCTGCTCCGTAGATATGTTCCTCTGTCTCCTGCTCCGTAGATATGTTATTCTGCTCCGTAGATATGTCTCTCTGCTCCGTAGATATGTCTCTCTGTCTCTCTGCTCCATAGATATGTTCCTCTGCTCCATAGATATGTTCCACTCTCTCTCCTGTTAGGACTCTGTTGTGTTCTCTCTCCCATTCTCTCTGGTCCCTAATAATTCTCTCGTCTCCTAATAATGGTATATTAACCGTGCTTCTCTCTCTCTCTCTCCCTCTCCCTCTCTGTCTCTCTCTCTCCCTTTCTCTCCTTCTCTCCCCCTCTCTCTCCCTCTCTCTCTCTCTCTCTCTCTCTATGTCTCTGTCTATCTCTCTCTCCCTCTCTCTCTCTCTATCTCCCTCCCTCTGTCTCTCTGTCTCTGTCTCTCTCTCGCACCCTCGATCTCTCTCTGTCTCTGTCACTGTCTCTCTCTCCTCTCTCTCTCTCTTCTCTGTCTCTCTGTCCTTCATTCTCTGTCTCTTTGTGTCTCTGTCTCTCTGTGTCTCCCTCTCTCTCTCTCTATCTCCCTCCCTCTGTCTCTCTCTCTCTGTCTCTGTCTCTCTCTCGCACCCTCTCTCTCTGTCTCTCTGTCTCTCTCTCTCTCTCTCTCTCTCGTTATCTCTCGTTATCTCTCTCCCTCTCTCCCCCTCTCTATCTTTCCCTCCCTCCCCAGAGTCCCGTCCTCTGTCCATCCCTATGAAGGTGATGCCTTCCTCTCCAGAGACCTGGACTACCCCAGAGGAACGTATGAAGGAGCTAATCTCTCACGTCTGGGACGCCGTCAAACGACTCACACTACAGGTACATACGCTTCTCACTCCTCCTCCTCTCCCTCTCCCCCCTCCTCCTCTCCC